>NW_026850612.1:0-232563 GCF_030913465.1 Colletotrichum navitas | reverse complement strand
TACTTAATAATAAATAGCTATTTTGATTTTTCTTATTAAGGTTTTTATAGATAAGCTATATATAATAAATTATATATACCTTAAGGGGGGTATTAGATATTAAAGTTTAAAGACCTTATATACATAAAAATAAGATAATAATATAATAAAGAAGTAGAATATATAATACAGTATTAATAATACTGTATACACTGTATACACTAGATATAAGAATAACTACTTAGAAAACGGCTATATATACTATATAACAATAATATTTATATATAAAGAATAGGTCTTTTAAGTAAGACCTTCTCCTTCTCTAAGGAATTAAGAATACAGTTCTAGGTTACATAAGGTAAACAGATAAAACAATACCCTACTGCAGGTAAAACAATACCCTGCATCCTAATAACCTACTTAATAACCTAGAATACTAAAGAAATCCTTAGAATACCTAAGATATAGGTATAAGTAATTCCCTTATATCCCTAGGTCTAGTTAGATAGTTAGATCTATAAGCTCTTCTATTATATCTATAACAATATACTACCTTTATATCTTATCTCCTATCTCCTATCTCTTATTTGCCCCTTTTGCCTCTAAAAACTACTTATTTACTTTAATAACCTTATAAACACCCTTTAATAAGGTAATATTATAGTACTAGTTATATAAAAATAAAGATATCTATAAATACTCTTTAGCTTACTTAAATATAGCTTTACTAGTTACTATTTAACTAATATAGAGTTATAATAACTTTACTAATAATTTAGGCACCTATTAGTCTACTGCTTTTATAAGGTTCTTTATAAGGCTAGTTATAAGGTTAAGGTTAAGGCTATTAAGTACTTAACTAAATACTACTATTACTACTAGCTTTATAAAAAGGCACCTTTATAATTTAAATTTACCTTATATAATAACTACTTTTTTAACTATAAGGTTATTATTAATATTATATACCTTAAAAGTAACTAACTAGTTCTTCATATTATTAATACTATAACTGCCTTTAATATAGTATACTTTCTTTATAATATTTCTATAAAGACTATATAAGAGGCACTTTATTACTACTAGATTAATATTTACTAAGGACCTCTAGACTAGATTATTACTAATATAGGCAAAAACTTTACTATAACTAAATTTTTATATAAAGCCTATATAATAGGCGTTAAAGTTAAGATTATCCTTATTAAGGTATACTATAGCGTTAAAAAGGTTAAATAATACTATATAGTGCTCTAATAAGCC
The DNA here is from genome assembly GCF_030913465.1 of Colletotrichum navitas. Classification (NCBI taxonomy): domain Eukaryota; kingdom Fungi; phylum Ascomycota; class Sordariomycetes; order Glomerellales; family Glomerellaceae; genus Colletotrichum; species Colletotrichum navitas. The sequence goes on along the minus strand of NW_026850612.1, from coordinate 231,321 downwards.
TATAAAATTATATATAAAGAGTACTTAACTACTAACTATAGATTTATTTTTTAAAGTATAGTTAAGGTAGTTAATAATACTATAGGCCCTAATAGCCTTATACTAACCCTCTTAGTATTTAGCGTTTACCCCTGTATAACTACTAACTTTACTTTTTTACTTAATATTATTTAATAGGTAGCTATTATCTAGAAGGCTACTAATAACCTCTACAAGAGCTATATAATACACTAAGTTTATAAGGCACTTAAGGTATATAATAGCCTAGATACTTTTACTATTAAAGACTTACTATTAGGTAGTAAAGTATAAGTATAGTGTAAGAAGGGTAAATAGTCTAGCCTATACTACCTACTATTTATTAATAGTAAAGATTATACTATTAATATTAATAGCCTATATAACTTCTATTTTACCTTAATTAAACCTTACTACACTAAGAAAAAAGTAAATAAGCCTACTAATATAAATCTTTAACTTAACTAACCTATAAATACTAACTACACTAGTAAACGTGTAAAGAATACTATTATTATTACTATAAGAATAGGAAAACCTATCTAAATAGTAACTTCTCCTCCTTTATAGTATACCTATAGGTAACTATATAAGACCCTAGTTAATATACTACTATAGAAAATAGATAAACCCTTTAGTGCTTTTCTCTTAGCTAAAGAAAAAGTAGACTTAGCACTTATATAATAACTATATAACTAAGGTATTATTATTACACTTAGTAAGCCTTTTAAATAGTTAAGTAAAAATAAGATCTAAGGCCTTATTAACTATAGTATATTTAAGATTATTATATATAATCCTTTTATTTATTAAGGCTATATCTTTAAATTTTACCTTATTAATAAAGTTAAAGGTAAAAATAATAAGCTATATAAGAAATTATAACTTATAGTATAAGGTTATAGTAATAATAGTAAAAAACCTTACTAGTTTAGTTACCTATAATTTAAAGAGCTAGCTAGTGTATAATTCTTATACTTACCTTTTCTTTTATAGCTAATAGTAAAGTAATATAGCTATAAGATATGATATAGGCCTATATATAGTTAACTTTATAACTTAACTATACTATCTATATATAACTTCCTCTTTAAATCTATAATTATTACCTTTAAGGTACTATTATAAAGGTAGTAAAGCTATTATATAGCCTTACTAAAGTAGGTACTTATTAGTAGGTAACCTATAACTACTACTACTATAAAAAGCTTAATATAGTTACTACTTTATATAACCTATACTTACTCCTTTTATTTATAAAAAACCTTAACTTTATAATAATTAAGATATAAATAGATAATATAATTAGCTTAACTAGTGTTAATTTCTCTAACTATAAAGATAATAAGCTTACTAAGGTAAAGCTTTTTATAAAAGAGAAAATTTTACTTATAGAGAATAAACCTTTAGTATTTAATAGAAGAATTATCTTATTAACTTTAGCTAAAGACACCTCTATTACACTTTACTAGAAAGGCTAAGGCGTAAAGCTAAGACTTATTAACAAGAAATTACCTATAGCCTAGTAAGACTATATCTAGTAGTACACTTAAGGTATATATATTGCTTTTATTTATTAGCCTAAAGTATACTTTAACTTATCTACTGTAGCTTAGTATAAAGAGCTAGATAGTAAAGCTATTTAATAACTTAACTAAAGAATTTAGTAGTAAATAAATATACTTAACTATAGCCTTACCTTTATTCCCTTTAACCTACTTAATATAAAGCTTTTTATATTTATTAATAAATCTTTTATTAATAATTATAACTTAACTTTATAGTTAAGATTTATTATCTTTTTATTAATAAAAAGGTTAATAATTAGTAAAGTAAGTTTACTTTTTATAGTAATATCTTTTATTTTTATTAACTAAATCTAAATAAGTAATATAAAGTGTTCTTATATTAGAAGTCTATAGTATAGTTATAGGCGTTAATATAGTGTATACTCTCTCTATAACTATTATAATAGTAGTAAATAAGCTTAGTAACCTATTAATCCTTACTATTACCTATACTAACTTATACTTACTATATAAGTGCCTAGTAAAGTTAAGTACTACCTATAAAAAGCGCTTAATAATTAATATTATAGTACTATAATAATTATATAAGTAATATAAGCTCTTTAAGGTATAATAGATCTATAGTAATAATAACCTTACTAATAGGTTTATAAAGTTTTTACTAAACTAAGCACTTAAGAGTCTTATTTTTTATAATAAAGTAAAGATATAGATAAAGAGATAAGTTATATAAATATAATAAGAAATAATAAAAATAATAGGATATAGGATAATAGACACTTAAAAAAAGAAATAGGTTATATAAACTATATAGATTAATAGTAGTTAAATTTATTTAACGTAGGTATATACTTTTAATAGCTATAGCTAAAGAGAAATATACCTAAATAAAATAGTATAAGCCTATCTTTACTAAGTAAATAAATAAATAAATTTATAATAGTATATAACTATAAAAAGTGTAATACTTTTACTTTTCTTGTTTTTATTATATTTTTAGGCTTTTTAGGAGGAATAAGAGCACTAGTGACTTTTACTACACAAGAAAGTTACTAGTGTTAGTATATAGGTAATATAGCTAAAGGTAGTAGGTTATATAATACACTGCCTACTAGTAGAATCCTTACTCTTGCCTATACGCAAGGGTACTACTACACTTATGCTCCTACTTTACTTTGTTAACTAGTTAACTATTAATAACTATAAATTTAACTACCTTTTTTTAACCTTTGTAATATCATAAGATATAGGATCCTATTAATTAACTAGTAAAAACTAACACTTATTTACTATTTTAACTATAAAATTACTAGCTAAGCACTAGACTAATAATATAGATCTAAGTAATACTATAAGAACTTATATACTTTAACCTATAAATATATATCTTCTTTAAAGTAAGTAACCTTAGTAAAGTTACTTATACCCTTAAGAAGCCTCTTATAAAGCTAAAAGGTTTTATTTAGTAAATACTAATTAAGTAATATTAATATTATATCTTAGCCTAAGATATCTAATATTATCTAAAGCTTTATAAGGTTATATAGGTGTAAATAGTCTTAAGTAGTCTCTTAATTAGGATAGTAATAAAGTTACTAAGGTTACCTAAGGACTATATTTAGCTAACTTTTCTATAAGTAAATTTAATAGTTATTTTAGATATTTATAAAATTAGTAAAGTCCTTATAGATTAAAGGTATAAAGATAAATAATAGTATAACCTTATTAGAAAAGGAGTTTAGGTTAAATAACTTAAATATTTATAGTTAACTAAAGTATTTTTATTTAGCTATTAGTAATATTCCTATATTTAAGTATATATACTTATACACTATTAAGCTAAAGTTACCTAATAAAGTTATTTTTACTAACTCTTAATTTTAATATTATAAATACTTTTACTAAAGATCTAATAATTATAAAACTATATTAGAATACTTTAATTAAGTGTTAAAGGGTTAGGTTTTATATAGTCTTATAATAAAAAGTAATAGCCTTTAGCTACTAGTATAGTCTTAACACTATAATCTAACTATATTTTATAAGGTATAATACTTTATTAGAAAATAACCTAAAGATATTAGTATAGTATAGCCTAGGCAGTATATACTTTAACTCTTATATAAAACTATATAATATACTAGGAGTATATATTAATACTAATATAGATTTTAAATCCTTATAAAAGAAGTTTATTATATATATTAATAGACTAAATATAATTAGGTCTTATAGTTATATAGCCTTTATATTAGTATTATAACTTATTAAGCTAGTTATTAACCTTATCTAAGAAAACTTTATAATATTCTTTAAATAATATATTATAGCTAATAATATACCTTTATTATTATATATAGGTATAAAGAAACTTATAGCTAAAAGTATAAATCTAGTAAGTATTATTATTATTTATATAGAAGTATTTAGTTACTTTACTATAAGCTATAGTAAGTTACTTTTTTAATTATTACTACTATAATTAGTAGCCTTTTTAGAGGTTAACTAGACTAGTTAGTAATATTTAAAAGCCTTTATTTTTAAGTGTAATAAGTATATACTTATCTATAAGTTATTAGTTAAAAAATAGCTTAAAGATATAGTAAAGGAGTAGTATTAAAAATTTAGTTTAGATTTTATAGTAAAAGTTCTATTTCTATAGGCAATATTTAAAGGTTAATAAAGATATTATAATTAATTTAGATTTAAAAAAAAGGTTATAATTACTAAATATTTTTAGTTAGCCTAAAACTTCTTATAAATATTAGTATAAAATAGCTTAAGGTTAATATATAGTTATAGTATTCTATAAATATATATTATAAAGGTATATAAAGTTATATAAATTAGTTTATTTTAGGTATTAAAAACCTAAAAAACTTAAAGGTAAAGTAGATCTATAAGCCTTTATATATATATATATAAAGGTACTTATACTTAAAAAAACCTACCTTAAATACCTTAATTATACTTTTATTTATAGGGTTCTATTAACTCTTATATATATCTATATATATCTATAACTTTTTACTTAAAAAGATACTTAACTAATAAATTTAAGAGTAAAGCTTAACTAACTATATAGAAGTATATAATTATATATAAAGCTATAAATAACTTACTTATTTTACTTACTTTTAGACTTAGGCTTTAGAAAGCGTATAAGAGTATTAAGGTCTATATAGAACTATAAGTATTATATAGGAGAAGATATAGAATTATATAAAAGCTTACTATAGTTAATATTATTAAGCTTATTTATAACACCTACTAAGGTATTACCTAAGACCTAAAGCTACTTAGGATAAATATTATAGATTATTATAAGAAAGTCTACCTTTATATAGGAGACCTTAAGCTTATATAGGCTTATAAAAGTTAAGCTACTAGTGCACTTAGTAGTATACTCTTGTATAGGTTAGTATAAGGCCTTAGGGAGTTATTATAGGTATATATAGGACTTACTAAAAGAGTATATACTTATACTACTATTATAGTAGTAGTTACTATATATACTATTCTTTATAAGCTAAATATAAGTTATAAAAAAACTAAGTAACTTCTTATAGTTTTTATATATATTTATACTAGTTTTCTTAGTTCTATATATATAGATTATAACTATATTAGTATTCTATATATAGCTAAAATTAAAGTTATAAAAGTATATAGCTTTATTCTTAATTATAGTATAAAACTTAATTATATACTTTACTTATTAAGTATATAAGCCTATATATAAATATATAAAGTTATATAAGAGAATATACTTTAAGGAGAGGCTTATAAAAAGTAATATATAAAGATATAGTAAAACTAGTATAAGTAATAGTAGCTTTATAAGAGTTAGTAGTGCCTTATATAGAGGGTTATAGGATTATATATATATATATAAAAGCCTATAAAGTAATATAGGCTAACTTAGATAAGTATACTAGCTAATTACCTTTACTAAGGTCCTTAGGGAGGTTTATACCTCTAATTAACTTTAGGATACTTAAAAATATTATAACTAGGCTTACTTATACTTATATTTATTTATAAAGGCTTATATAAAAGTTCTTATAAATATAAGGAAATTATTATATTTATAAATATAATACTAAGTATATATAAAGTTATACTAAATATTATAAAAGTTAGCTAAATTCTAAAAAAAAGTAAAAAGTAAAAGTAAAGTTATATAAAAAGGTATAATTAAAGTAATATAACTAAAAAAAAACTAGTAAAAAGCTACTAATTATTACTAATTAATATATACTATAATAAAAAAATAAAAAAATATATTATTTTACTTATAATAACTTAAAGATTCTATATCTTATATTAAAATAATATAAATTAGTAAAGATTATATAGTATTATAGGTTAAAGTTAAAGATAACTTATAAAAGTTATAAAGGTATAAAAAAAAAAGAAGAATTAGAAAGTTACTAGTAATTAAAAGGGATTAATAGAGGGGTAGTAGACATATAGACCTTATTTAACTAATTAGAGGATATAGATTTATTTTATTTACAGAAGTATATATATTTAATTAGTATTTTACGTGTAGTGGCAGGAGGGGTAGGTGTAGCCCCTTCCCTGTTTTGACGGAGTAAGCCCTGCAGGCTGCCGTACACAATCCCTCTCAGCCAATGCGGCTGGGTAGAGATGGCGCTCACCGGCTGCCTCGCTCGGAGGGGGCCGCAGAGTAAGCTTACACCGAGACAGAGCCAGCACACCATGCCCAGCAGTGGTCCCGAGAACCAGGAAACATGTACGGCGGGGGACCCGGCTCCCTCTCTGGAAACCAGCAAGGGGCGCTGCCGCAGTGAGACATGACAAGCTCGTCGACCTGGAGCCAGGAACGGAACCTGTTTTGCGCACTGGGAAGTCTCCGACGAAGGGGAATAAGTCGTGTGACGCTGCCGTGTTTATTTCTTTCTAGGTCTTCCCTTCTATTTTGCTTCTCAAAATACCCGCGCCGAGATTACAGTGTTTTCGCATGTGCGTCCTGGGCGGTGCGGTCCCCGACCTCCTCTTGGAGACATGTTTGATCCAAAGAAGGAGGTGTCTCGGATGTCGAGAAAAGAAAAACCTGGCCCAGGTTGGCGGTGCAGACCGACCAATCCGCATCCTCCTGGTCCGGCAAGCTGAGCTCAGCCAGCAGGGGGGCCAGGCCAGAGTCGGACCTCGCACACAGCAGCAGAAGCATGCTGCCTCCTCACGTCAAATGCAGGTCTCGGCGGTGAGGAAGCTGCATCGGTAAATATTGGCGGCTTTGTGAGACGTGCAGAGCACGTCTGCTCTTTATTGCGTTTGTTCGTATCCCGCCTCCTCGATAGCTCGAGCCGCGGGCTGCAGATTCATCTTCAGCCCATGTGGCCGATCCAACGACATTCCAGCGCGGTTCAGCTTACTAGTTCGGACTCCCCAGGGGCTGGGACGCGGTTGAGTCGAAATATCGGGGGTTCCAGAACACATACCGTATTGTACACGCTCCCCGGAGCCACGAATGGGCGACCTGTCAGGTCTCCGAACCCCCCTTCCCCATCGCAAGGCTCCCACATCAAACGTGACGGTCTCCAGGAGGCCCCAGCGTGACTGGGACCAATCGGTCTCGGCGCCAGTTTCTGTCCGGTTCCCCGTTGGGATAAAATGTCATCATGATTACAATGCCATCACACGGATAATCCGTACAGGCAATCTCGTCCCAAGAACAGGGGACCGCCTTTCCGTCGAGGCGTATACTACGCCCACGCCCTCTGCAAGAGTTTGTCATCTCTGGATACCTCTCCACGTGGGTGTACGGTGTAGTGTAGTCGTGGTGCAGACAGAGTCTTGTAAGTCCCGTCTAGAACATGCTGGTCCACAAACCGTGGAGGGGAAGGGAGAGCATTGCGGACCAACGAGAAGCGGAGATGCTGAAGAAAAATGCTGATTTTTTCTTTCATTTTTCTCCGATATATCCACAACGGGCAAAATGATACCCACACAACGAGACCCGTTTGACGACCGCCCACAAAAAGCGGCTCGTATACTGACGTCAAAACGTGTGGAAAAGGCCTGTGAGGAGTGAAAATTTTCTCCATCTTCCAGAGAAGGAAAGAGGCAAAATACAAAGTGATTGCTATACAACAACAAACAAACCCACTTGGCGCATCTCTTGGGCTGTGGCCCGGAAACAAACCATGGGAATCCTGCCCAAATGCCTGATGCATCGAGGTGCCCAAGGGGATCGGGACGAAAGAGAAGAAAACTCCTCGCGTGGCCCGTCCTCCCTCCGCCCTCTCTCTGGTTGGATGCGTGTCTGCTCTCTGACAGCCATGAGCCCTGTCGCGCATCAGCCCTGGCAAGAGCGTCCTCACCTTTCCACCCTACGGTCCCATTACGTACATTGGGCATTGTAAATCAACGACCCACGCATGTTGAAAATTCATGGCCCCTGTCGACTGGATACCACGCTAGAAGCACGCTAGAAGGTTAAGAATCCATGCACGGATCATGCTAGCGGATTTGAGGAAGCGGGATTCCGCCAGGTGGAAGCACGCTAGAAAGGGCGGTATAACACCAGATATCAAGCAGACATGTCGTCAAGCCTAATGGATGAACAGTTTTGCTTTTATTCCCTTACAATTTCCCGTCCTGGGTGAATTGAAAGACCTCCCCTGTCCACCGCAAGGCGTTGTGCATATTAAAATTACTCAGCGTCAAGCGGAAATTCCCGGGGGGGGGGGGGGGGGCGGCTAGGGGACGTGATGGAAATCAGCAAGCCCCAACGGGAATCCCGCGAAGACCGACCCAACCAGGCCAGGAACAACATCGTCGGTTGCGGCATCGTCATCACAAACCACGGGTGACGGTGGAGTTTTCGCTTGCATAGCATACATAACCTGCCGCGTAAGGGTTGCAGACGGCGTGTCTCGGTGCACCCCGAAATATGCCCTCCACATGCCTCCCTCTCGCGTCTCGGCAAATTCCCACCACTCATCGCCGACCGAACTCCGTGGCTCGGATACGACAGGGAATAGGTAGCACCGCTGCACCTCGGAGCAAGCCCAGCGCGCAGTACTGTATGTAGAGCACGCAGCAAGAAGCAGGAGAAGCCACACACGCTCTGCCCGTGTAAGAGTCGTTGCCACTTCCAACACACGGGGCGCGCGCCACAGGCCAATGATGCGACGCGCGCGTCGTGGCACAGGGCAGGGCCCGGCGTACACCGCGCCGGCGGTGAGGATAACACGCAAGTCAGCATGTGCCCGTTTGACATCTGATAGGGCGGCCCGTCAAGTGATGGATCGCCTCCCCTCTTATTGGCCATACCGTTGGTTACGCGCAGCCGCAGAGAGAGAAGGGGGTGGGATTCGGGATTTGGGCTTACGGCACCCTGAATAGCATTGCCGGCTATCTGGTCCTCAAGAGCCATTGGCCCCCCCGGTGGTGCTCTGCATACCGTCTGCCCCTCAGCGACCTGTTCCATACTCCATCCCAGCCCTATCTATGAGACCTGCAGCATCAGCGGGTTCGCTGTCACGTTCCATTGCACTCCGTGCTCTGCAAGGAGCTTACCGATGGCCTTGCATTGTAATCATTGTGCCGACACGCCCTTACCCATTGCCGTTTCGCAACCGAGCAGTACGGAAGACTAGGGGTACTGCGTAAGCTCACTCGCTGTCCACACGCGACGCACGCCAGGACGGCTTCTAACGAGGGGCCCGCTTGCAGGGCTGCATGCTCATCTTGCTTTTCCACATGTATGCCATTCAGCGATTCCATGACGTAGATGTAGGTATATGCGAAGGAACGGCAAGGACGGAACAATTGCGATGTGTTTCCTCGGTGCGGGGATAAGGAAGCACGGTGGTCGGCGTCGGGTAGGTTCTCACGGGCGCAGAGAGCAAGCATGGACCAGGCGTTGTTACCGCTGGATTGGGAGCTTTCTTAGGAAAAGAGAAATAAGCTTTAAGGGTCTTGGGTGAGAATCGCGAGAGTCGCCGACACTGGACGGATGTCTGAAGTCGAGGTGCTCCACTCACAGAGCGGGTATCCATAGGTGTTGGTTCTGTTCGTCATTGATCGGGACCACGGCGACAAGGGAACCAACGCTGCGGGTAAGTCGGAAGTAGTAGTAGCCCTCACAGTCACAAAGGAGGGGTCAGGTCTATGACAGCCAGAAAAGACTTGCGGCAGCCTGAAGGTCCCGAACTCCGATTCTCCTTCCTCCTTCCTAAGCCCGCACCATCGTTTAAACCCGCACCATCGTTTAGTAGTAAACCCGGGCAGACGTCCGGACGATACGGGACCGAATCGCGAACCTTGTTTTCCCTACCCTCACCCCCCACGTCTTCTTGCGGAGAGAGTCGGGCCAGGAGATGGATGGCACGGGGTCTCCTCCCCAAATGCTCGGGACGAAAAGCTTCAGTGACCTTTCAGATTAGGGATGGATGTGACGTATACTCCGTACGCTGTGGATAATCGTAACACGTGCCCTGAGAACGCGGGTTCTTGTGTAAAACACCAAGGAGTTTCCTATCCTGCCAGGCACAGCCGCCCCCGATTCCCCGCGACTCTAGGAAAGTCAAATATGAAGAGTGGTCACGCGCGGAAACTGGGCGGCCAGATCCAATATCCCGGCCTCCGCTCGGCTGCCGCAGTGGGAACACCACACGTACGAAGACGGCGGAAACAAGCTGCCTCTTGACGTGTGACAGTGGCTTAGATGTTTCTCACGAGAGATGTTGACGGCATGTAGGGGCTTGGATCGCTCTTGGAACAGGACCAAGATTGGATGAACCGGATTCGTCGTCAGAGCCAGAAGGAGTGTGTGATCGTTAGCATGCATGCAGCAGCAGCAAGCCACGCTCGATGATGCCGTGGGTTCTGACACGTCCAGGCCAAAGTCGCAATAGGCAGACAGGTTGGCAGAGTGCCTGATGGCTCATAACGACTCAACAGCAGTGGGCGCGACTCCTGGCTGATGGACGGTTCGATACCATAGGCTGGTCGGCTAGATTAGTGATAGTTGACGAAGGGGGGGGGCGTGTGCGTTGAGTATCCCGACTTGGGGTTGAAACCGCTCACCCCTGCCAATTCCGTTTCCGCCATCTGACTGATGAGCAATCCTCATTGATGATGAACCCTTTTTTCCCCATTGACAGCTGTCCTATTCATCCGTGCGCGATCGCGGTGCCGATGGGCTCCGGATACCCCCAATTCCAATACAGTTTGGACGACCACAAACTATTATCCCAATAGACTTTATTTTGGTTTGGGTGAAGCCGGACGACGGGTCAACGGTCCTGGTTGGGTTTTTGTCATCCCTAGGTAGACATGTTCCGTGCGACCCAGTAAACGGGGATCCTTGGTTTCGTTGCCGTCTCCAGGGTAACGGTGCGTGCCATGATGTCTGTTTCCTGGCACTTGATTGACGCTCTGTCCGCAGTTCGTGCCTGACAGCAATCGACGCACGGAAGTATTGAGATAGATGGACCCTCAATTGGGCGATCGTCAGGCTTGCCAGCGACGTGTTTCTGCCGCCGTCGTCACCCGGGGCAATTGATTTTTGTGCAGGGTCGGATAGTTACGAAAGCCGATCATCATGACCCTGTGGCTGGGGGCCCCCATCCAGGCACCAGCCGTATAGACGGGATTGCAAGCGAGAGCGAGATACGGCTACGCGTTAAACCCAACGCGGAGCGGAGAGTTATAGTCTGTCAGCAGTGAAGAGCAGGTCTGCATCCGTACCTCCGTACCTTGGGGGGAGTGCGAGTGGACTGGTACGTTGCCTTCAGCCCTACAAAGGAAATGGGCTCGGAGCCATTCGTATTTCCGTACGGTTCCAAGGTAGGTAGACTAGGTAGACGTGGGTTGGCCGCAAAGGGTTGTGATTGGCGCGTGTCCGACGAACCTACGGATAGTGTATTGGTAAGAAAACGCCAGTCAGCCAGCTAATTAGCACTCACCCTGTCGCGTCTCGTCTCAGGCTCGCATCCGCAACCCGCCCCAGGACCTTTGCAACGAAGCCGACGGGCGACCGGGGCGGTGCAAGCTGTGCTGTGCAGTGGAGTGCTGTGCTACGCTGCGTGAAGGTACGGCATGAGTTGCTCTGGGCCCGCGGATTCGCGGCCGTACTACCGTAGGTATGTCGCAAGTCGTGGCCTTCCCCCACGCTGCGGCGCCTTGTATTGAGTCGGGATCTGAAGGGACTATGGTGGTGCTACTGGCATTATCCCGATTGGGAAAAGACGGCGACATCAGGGCCTCCTTCCTCGCAACCTTTGCCCAGGGCGAACAGTTGGGTTGGCAGCTGTGGATATTGGGACGGCATTGGCATTGGCATTGGCAATTGAGGCCCGTCCGTCCCTGTCCTTTCGCTTGCTGGCCTCAGCTTGTCGCAGATGACCCGTGTACGATTTCTGTTATAGCTTGGGGGGGGGTGGGTAATGGAAATTAGAGCCGTCGCGTGCCTGGCTGCCAGCAGAGATATGCCGGGGATCGGGGAGAGTGGCCTTGGGCTTTGTTCGCGACATTCGTCAGCCGGGCTAAGATGAAATGACGTGCCCGACCCGACAGACGACTGTGGATTGGTAACGTGGAGAAGCAGGGCCGCGGTGGTGTTGATTGATCGACAGTCCGGTGGTTATTGCGGAGTTAGGTACGGAGTACCTAGGTATGCTATCCCCTATGTCCCCGCGGACGGTAGAGATTTGGATTGATTACAGAGAAAAACTAGCTGACAAACGCTAACGATTACTTATCCATCGTGACTCGAAGGGTAGAAGCAGAGCAGGAGGTACGGGGTTTCGTGGATACGTACCCAAGGCCGCCCATTGGTGTGCGCGGCAGGGGCGGGGCAGTCGTCCTTTCGCTCTTTTCGTCGAGTGCGTCAGACCCAGACGCGCTGCTGCTTAGGTAGGCGAAGAAGGCGCACCCGCACTCCGTGCACGGCGCACCGGGCAGCAGCGTAGGTAAGCTGGAAAGTCCGAACACCGCCATGCCTTCAAGGGTACCTACCTGGCTGGGCGGAGGCTCGGCAAGCAGCAACCGTGCCCCCTCGGCTTTTACTGATGACAAACGCCGCCCAAAGTCCACGACCCGCCGTCCACAATGATTATGCGTGTGCGATGAGTCTTCCGCCGGCCTTTCCTTCCCACCCCCCCTTCTCCTCTGCCCCATTCCCCGGTTCCTTGGGTAAGTCATCCACTCCCTGCACCTGCACCGCACCACCGGGGCCTCGCACACCACACCCCTCCCCCCTGGTCACCGCTTCCTCCTTGTCTTTTCTTCTCTCCGAGCCCGACATTGTCCAGGTCAGCGAAGCAAGTGGATGGAACCCAAGTTAAAAGAAAGTGTTTCCCTTTCCCGGCCAGCTGTAGAGCTCTCATCACCATCCAGCTTCAGCTTAACAGCCTCACAGACAGACCAAGATCGGTATCCCATTCCAAGAAGAAACTTGATCACTATATAACATCACCGACCCTGTCTCTCCGTCTATCTGTCTGTTCCCCGCCCAAGTACCCCAAAACAGGCAGACACTCGCCATCAGAGCATCGTGGACAGGCCAAGCAAGCTAGCCCAGGCATCCCTGCTCCAACCATTTACCATCACATCAAATCGACCCCCGATTTCGCTTTGAGTCATACCTCCCAAAATCACGACATATCAGTCACCGTCGGTGCACAGTCACACAAAATGTCGACAACAACCACGGCCACCGCTGCTTTTCCTCCCCACACACAACAACAATTCCGGTCTTCCTCCTCCCCTCTTCGCCTCGCCGTCCAGAAGAAGAAGATGAGCATTACCCAGACCTACTACCTCGCCCACAAGGCCCGGGCCAAGCTGTCCTCGGAGGCGGCTCGCGCCGACCACGACCTCCGCTTGCTCGTCGGCCACGCCAACCTCCTCGACTCTCTGATGCTCGACCTCGCCGATGCTGAGCGGGAACAAGAAAGATGGTTCAACCAATCCGTCCGCGGTGCCACCAAGACCGAGGAACGTCACGTACAATGGGCCGACTCCGTCGTCGAGGACCCAGAAGACGACTGGCATGCCGACGACGCCTCCGACTCGGACGACTCCTCTTCGGATTCCGACGATGATTACGACGAGCATGATATTGAGATGGCGAACACCGTCTCTCTCCGCCGCATGCCCTCCGCCTCGGCTGTCCCCACATCACTAAAGATCACTACCAAGGAGGTGTCAGAAGACTACGACATGGAGGACGACCTCGAGGAGGACTACGCACAGCTCGAGCTCGTCCGAACACCATCCCATTCTAGCAGCAGCTCACCGCCAGAGCTGGAGCACGACTCCGACATCTCAGATGACGAGTCGATGCCTCCGTCCCCGCCAAACGCCGTGCTCACTTTCACTGAGAAGGATGCCAAGGAAGAGATCTCGCAACAGCAACAACAACAAACCGACGATGGCTCCTTCTACTCAGAAGGCTACTACTTGCCGCCTCGTAATCCAGCAAGGCTCGTGTCTGCCATCTCGGTGTACTAAAGAAAAAGTACACGTCCGAGCATGGTCTCACACTTCCGTGTCTGTGATTTTGTATGATCCCTTCTTTTGGTCTATACAGCGAGCGTTTGGCATATTACGGCGTTTCCCTATCGATACCCCAAAACTATGGCATGGGATAACGATTATGGCACCTTTTCATTTACAACATGACAGCAATGTCACCAGTCTCGGGAACTTTCTACTCATTTCATTTTTTTCCTATGTTGTAACGAAAAGCAAGGCACCGATGTGGATCGTATTTTGGGGGCCTTGATGGATATTGGGCGATTATTGGGGATTTCACTTCTCTTCTGCTGCCGCTCCCCGCCTCCCTATCTTGGAGATGCGCGGGTTGAGTGGTCCAGCGTTGTGTTACAGACAGATAGATACCAGTGCCGCTAGGGGGTTGACACCAGTTCCCCCCTTGAAAAAGCGGCCGAGAATCAGAAATCAATTGAAACAAACTTCAATCTGGACCCCCTCCCCATTCCCTAAGTTTTTTTTTCTTTTTCTTTTCTTTTTTTCCTTCCTGCAGATGTTTCCGCACGGGAGGAGATAATGATTGCACCATTGGTTTTCATACGTCTCGTCGTGCGGTTGAAACTGGTTGACGAGTCATTTAGGCAGTCCACATGATTCACCAAGTACCTAGTCGGTAATGGACTCAGTTGCATCGAAGAGTAAAGGGGAAAAAAACCATCACACCTTCAGGCACCAGATGCGCGCCGTGCGATCTCGGCAGATCGGCCTCGCACAATTCCCCATTCCTCGTTTACCTCGTCTGAGAGACACTAAGAACCCCAAGACTCGCTCAGCTGGACCAATTCCGTCCGACATTCTACGTGCACCCCCTCCAACCAGTTATCTTGGCACTACGCCCGTTTGGCTGCGAAAGCCGTATCGCGGACGAATCACGATGGAAAACCTGTCGGACTTTGGCGGTGTGTTTTGACTAACTCCCTTCCCCTTCCGAGGACAGTCGGGTTTAACACGCCAAAAAGCGCTGCCGGGATGTGAGCAAGCGGAAGGCCTTCGTTGTTCTTCGACTAGTGCCCGCCAGGCCACGCCCCCCCCTTCCGGGCCAATTGCACCGAGAGAATGTTACCGACAGTATTCGCCGGCGACAGGACAAGATTACGAATGCGGCGCTGTATAGTGACCGACACTCTACGCCAGGATTGTGGCCGGTGAAGGTTTGACGAGCGAGGCGGCGACTGCGACGACGACGACAATAAATACGACTAGGGTGACGACGATGGCAGCGGCTGCGTCTTGTCAAACAATGAAGTGACTCTCGAATGAGGCGATATGAAGCCGACACACGAAGAAAACATAAAGGCGTGTGTACATCCGCATACGACAGAAGCAGGGGTGCGTGGCCTCAACAGTAAATGCAGGTCGCCGACAGTCATCAATCTCCTCCCCGCTCTTCCCCATACCCATTTGCTGGCGCTGGCTGTTCCCACAGGGCGTGCTTGGTGACGGACGAATCCTGCAAGACACTGGAGACGGCGAAGCCACCAGAAGCTAAATCGAGGCCAACGCCAAACTGGCTTCTTGATTTCCACGAACGACCAGAAGGGTGAGCTTACGCAAGACATGTCAGACAAGAGTATCCAAGAGACGGGGATGGCAACGGTTAGAACCCGTTCGAGGCCCCCCCCCCGTTCGGGGGCCGGCTGCTGCGGCGCTGCGGGTTTAGTGTACAGTGGCCGCTTGGACCTCTGAGCACCACGTGTACTCCGCCTCTCTGTCAGGCGGAAGCGACCCGTTCACACACCCCTTCCCCCGCCTGACATAAGGGCGCAGCAGGCAGCGAGAGCTCGCTTCAGACTGGAGATTGGCAGATTAAAGGAAATGGCATAGCGGTTTGGGGCTTGGCCTTGGCCTTGGCCTCCTCGTCTTCCTCGTTTATGTCGCAAGAGATGAGCGTATCGGTCCCTGTTATCAAAAATTGTCAGATTTACGTGTTGCCAACCAGCCTGGGTGTGCTGCTGGACAGCGCATTGTGGGAACGATGCTGACAGCCACATGGCCAAATCTCGCGGTGAGCTCTGGCTCGTCAGCGACAAGCGCAACAGAGGTTGCAGGTTGGAGTTATCCCGTTGACCGGTGTATGAGTCAAAACGTGTTTGCACCGCAGACCAGCAGTTGACATGCCAGCGCCGATTTCGGTCCGCGACGGCCGGCACAAGTACAAATGGGCCGAAGGGGCGGACGATGGTAACAAGAGCGAAGGGCGAGTGTTTGAGAGGAAGAAGTTACGTCGATCCAGCGCCGTCCGCCGCCGCCGCCGCCGCCGTCGGAACGCTAAACCGGTCATGTCTGTACAGGGCATCGCAGCAGGCGATTCAGGTCGCCAACGTCGCAGTCGCTGCTACATCCGTCGGACAAAATAAGGGACCATCTCAAACCCCGCCTTTTGTCACTCGAAACTTTAAACATGACTTGACCGGACGGCTGTTAGTTCCTCGGCGGCAAGCGATAGTGACAGGAAAGCACCATTTGTTTCGCCTGACATGCCAGCATCCCCCTAATCGGAGCCCTCGACGACTGCGACCGACGAGGTCGCGATGCATTTTCTTTGCCTTCCTTGCCTGACCGCCTCCCTCCCCGACACCCTGGTCTCGCCAGCCAACCCTACTTTTTTTTTTCTTTTTTTCGCAAGCCCTGCCATTCTCGAGAAGAAGAAGAAAAAAAGCAAATTTCCTGAGAAGATATTTCCCCGTCTTTGCTTGCTTATCGTGGAGTACGATGGGCGGTGAAGAAAGGGTCCCTAACCAACTAGACAGGCATAATGGGAAATTGGTCCCAACCTCTTTGCTGTACAACGCAGTGAATACGGCTGGCTTCGAGGCCCTGTGAGAGTGTGCGCGCGGCGTGCAGGTGACACGTCCGCGGCCTCTTTTACTTGCCATTCTCCCTCCTCTCACGCCTGGGGTGTGTGGCCCATCTGTATAGGTACCCTAGCTGCCTCGGTCGTCGATCATCTGAGGCACTGCACTGCATTTGCACTGGGCGGGAGGGGCTGCATGGGATTTGTGCAAACGAGTACGGTGCACGGTCCAAGCTGGTCCTGGCCCCCATTCTTGCTGGATGACGAGCGAGTATCATCGTGGGTCGCACGCAATCCCGGTCGCATATAGCAAAGGGACGGATTGATTTTTGCGATGCGTCGGGGGAGGGTGGGGGGATGGGCAGTGTAGAGGTCATGATGGCCATATCGACATAAAAATTTCCATCACACCGTATTACAGGTAGTGCACGATGGTATGGTACCTGATAGTATAAACCCTGCCCCTCTAGGACAAAGGACTTCTTCCCTATCGATGGTGAGGGGAGGTAGGGGGGGGGGGGGGGGGCGGCTACCGGACCCATGATCTTCAGACGTGCGTCCATCATGTCATCTGCTCCACGGGCATCGTGGCGCGTTCTGCCATCCCGTTGGGCTGTCGCCGATGATCTCCTGATAAGGGGGCGGGCTCGCGATTCTAGATCTCTGGACGAGAGGGAACCCGAGGTCTCGACTTCCAGGTGGCGGACGCGCCATGTGTGGCTTGGCCCCCCGTCCGCCCTGCACTGACCCATTGTTCTCTAACTCGGCTCCCTGAGTCCACGTTACTCTGTACACGTACGCGTACTCTCTCTCGTTGGACCACTTCGCGCGAAGGATTCGAAGCAGATTCGGCAAGGGATTGAGGACCCCGGGTGGTTTCGTTGACATCAAACGCTGTCAGAGAAAGAAAGAAATGGGCAAAGGGGGAGCAAGTCATCCGATTCTCATGGAACGAACCCCGCCTCGACGACAACGGGGCGGTCTTCTTGTCGCTTCTTACTCGTAGGCCAGGGGTTTTTTTCTTCATATTTTACGGTGTGTATGCAATCAACCTTACAATCGTGCCGCAAGCAACAGGCATCCATCTATTGTTTACCGACTTCTTGCCCCACACCCTCATTGTTATTATCATCATCATCATCATCATCACCACCGCCGCCATTTGAAAGTAGTTCAGGGCTCGGCATTGGAATCAAGCCTTGGATTTTTCCCAAAGTCTAGGACCTACATGTCCCTTCCCTCTCTCTTCGATATAGTGTTGCCCAGGTCTCGAATGGATTTACTGCGGACCCACATTGGTGAAAGAACCAGGGGTACAGTGGGGAGGGCGTGTCTTTACTGAAAAGTTTTGTGCAAGCCGGGGTGGTTACCGGTATGGGCCTGATTTCGTAAGCCGATGGCGAGCCGCACAGGATTATTCATCATCGTACCCACACTTTTCCGCGGCGGGTCTCGAGCACGTCTTTGGTTGGAAATCAAAAGATACGCCCCCCCCCCCCTCCTACCTGCGGGCCGTGTCTGCAAGAGTGGTTAAGGTTGGTTTGTTTGATCCACAGTGCCTTTGCTGCCATACCACACTCGACTTTCACACACTTCCCCGTTTCGCGGTGGCGGCAATTGGCGGAATCTGTCCAGGGTTTACGACTTGCCGGCCACCGTTCGTTCCCTCGACGCAGCCGTAGCCGGGCCTTTCTGCGGCGGGCGACAGAGCTGACCGCCCTTGTGCCGGGCATTTAGTACCGTCAAGGTAATCTTTTCTACGCGGTGGCCGCAGTGGGCCCCGGGAGAAGGGGGGGGGGCAGTCATGCGTACTCGCCGGCGATGCGGCACGGTTGCCTCTGCATCCCCTGATGATTCTCGAGACAGTTGAAACGGCGACGCGGAACGCGGGACGTGAGGATTTCTTCTGAAGCAAAAAACGGCCGCGCTTCCCAAACGCTGCTACGCCAGCCCACACGCCGCCAGGGCCTTCAATGAGTCGTCGCCCCCCCATTCGCGTCTCACCTCGGCACCGAATAGAGGGGCGGGAGGGAAACTCCGCGCCGAGCCGTTCGGTCGATTGTGCTCCGAGGCGAGGATATCTCAAGCTGCCCGACGGCTTATTCACTTACCCCGTTTACATATGTATCCGTCCATCCCTACGGCTCCGGACGACATGGGAGGAAGCAAGAGTTGGCCCGTGGCCGTCCGGGTTCCTTGGCATCGGCTGCTGTTGCTGCTGTTGGCCGGTGTGGCCTGCGCGTCGTCGTCGTGTTCATCCGAGTAGAGGCGACGAGAGTGTGTCTGCCACTGTCTGGAGGACGGGATGACGGATGGCCTGGGACGCGCGTGACGTAGACTTGTTGACGAGCGCGATTAGCGTCCCGTGATGGATGGTCTTCTACCACTCCGTTGCACCGCACAACCCAACTCTCCAAGCCTCGAGTCCGTGGCGCAGATAGGGGACGTTCACAGGCTAGGCCGCGCGCCGCGCGCTGCGCTTTCGCTTCTTGCTCCCAATCCCGCGGGCGCGCTGTGGGGCGTGGAGTGAAGGGGAGGGGATGGGGGTGCGGAGCGGATTTCGCATCAACGAACGTGCGGCCCCCCGTCATCGTCTCTGTCTCTCTGCTTGCGCCGCTTGCCTCGGCTCCTTCTTTGCCAGTAGCCCTTTGCCTAGGCCTGCTTACTCTAACCCTACAAGTCGCTAGCCGACGGCGGATTTGTCTAGGCGCGGGTTCCGCTCTGCCGTCGGGCGCCGCACGAGGGAATGGCTGCGGTGCCTCGGAGAGATGCCAGAGTCCGTGGGGGGGGGCTTGAAACATTTCGTCGACTCTGGGCCCCCACATTTTAGGCATTCATCCACCCCCCCCCCCCCTCCTTCCTCCCTTTTTTTCCTCTTCGACGGTGTCGATCTCGCCGGTGCCGTTCCCCTAAGAATGATGAAGTCATCCAATTGTTCATCACTCAAACGGGACGAGGCAGATCAGTTCGTTCGGACGATGGGACTTCCTGGTGCGCGTGGTCCTGGATTGCCACCACCCCCCAAAGAGATGATGCTGTCATGATTTGCGGCGAGGGGCGGCTTGGCAGATCGGCAAGGGGGAGGTCAACGATGCGGCTCGGCCGGCTTGATTTGACATTTGGCGATCGGGGTTGCGGATCGGTGTATTCGCCTCAATGCTCGTCATGGTTGAGCTCATCCATATTCCGCGGTGTCCGTCCTTGTCGCAGTCGTTTGACCGTGCGGTTGGGAGCCGTGAGCGATGCTCGCATCGTTGGCTGTTGGGCGGCCGTTGTTGTTACCGGCCGGTCATCGATGCCGCCGGAATCAGTGCGCAATGGTTCTCTTGCCCCCACACACACATCTCGTCGTCCGCCATCGCCCGTTCAATGTGAGCGCGGAAGCCCGGGGCCCCGGGTCCGGTCCGGCATCAGCTTATCGGACGAGTGGGGACACCGGTGCGTGCCGGGCCACGGCCACCAACGGCTTCCTGGGTTCCGTCGAAACAGTCATATTCGGGTTATTTCTGATGTACATCGTTGTCTTCCTTGGCTCCCTATGTATTTCTGTGACCCCTTATGGCCGTGGCCATGAGTTGTACTGGATGGGGCATGGATCCTCGAGGGCTAGATGCCACGCAGGTTGACAGCGCCAGATCAATACACTGGGCCGAGTGCTTCCGAGCCCGATAGTACTTACTGCGTTAACTGTGCCCGACTCAAGCTCAGATGGCCCCGTGTATGTTACTAACGGCGAGCTAGCTGCTTAAGAGACTAAACCCTTCCTTCTCGGCTCTTTTCCTGAGGCAAGGGCATTTCCCAACCGCAATGGCCAAAGGAATACAAGCATTGCCGGTTACAAAACAAATCAATTTATGGTGCGTCGCTCTCAAACTCTCCTTTCTTCAATACCAGACATTCCGGTAGAGCCGTGGCATCTTCGGGCTTCGATTGCTGTAATTTGGTCATGTTGTCTTCCACAACATCTGCGTCGACACCTTCTGGGGGTCGTGGTACCATTGCATTGACCGGAAGTTCACTTCCAAGTTCTATGCACGACTGGCCCGCTGTTTCCTTGCTAATGGCCAAGGCCCATTGTCTGATTTCCGAGATCGGAATGCAGTCATGGATCTGACATGGACGAGTTATCACGCTCAGTGATGACCACCCACGTTGAGCTTCTGAGCCATGTGGAGAATCGCCAGGGCGATGTGGGCAGTTGGAGCTGCGGTCGTCCATGATCCCGTCCGCGGCGTCGTATGGACCAAAAAACACCATCCATAGCAGGGAACTTTGCCTTCCCTGCGCTACGCTAAGCAGCTTTGAGTACCAACAGGGTGCTATGGGCTCCGGTTGATGTTGGTTGTAATCCTTGGCCCGCATGCTTGGCCATGTGCTGCGCAGGAGACAGGCCCTTTTCCTCCTCGATTTTGTTCACAGCCTCGTCTGACACGATTGAATGATTTTGGGTTCGCAAGACTTGACCACGGGTTCAATGATTACTACCACAGAGGTGGCGGCGCTGACAGGGTCTATTGTTGCTGGCAGCAGCGGCTATGCGGTGCTCTGTTCGAGAACCAAGTGTGCATTTTCGGCCGGTAGGCGGACGTCAGCGAACGAAAATAGGTAGCTTGCTGGAAGGCGAGGCACCTCCAAAGCGCCGAACGACCGCAGCTCCAAGTACCCTAATGGGTGTATCGTAGATTGGCTGTACAAGCTTGTCATACTTCTGATGACGGTCTATTCCGGAGTGCGTGTTCCCACACTCCGTTTTTTTATGATTATTTATCCATCGATTATCATGAGTATTTTACATGAATATCCCCATGAAGAACGGATATCTAGTCTGAGTGAAAGCAAAACAACCTTCGTCAAGTGTATGTTTGGGGTATAGGATCCTTCAGCAGCCCCTGGCTATGCTGCAGCGGATTGATATGTACATCTTGTTATCAAGTTTCTTTCGGGACCGAGAAACGAATCATCTCCGCGTCTCCGACGCGTCTAGTTCTGCGGCGTGGCCATACCGCGGGTCCTGCGCGTCCAGCTCTGGCGGTTGCATCATCTTGGGGACCTCCCCCATAGAGTACGGCGAGTGATCGCGGTACTCCCCATGAAGCTCGGACGGCGCCACGGACGTCGTCGGGGGCGGGTTGGGAGAATACGACTGCTCCATTTCTTGGGGATAGATCGGGTCTTCTACGGCGCCGCCGGTCTTCTGGCCGGGAGCCCGCTTGTGCTTCCGCCGTCTCATGAGATAAAACGCGGCCAGGCCGATCAGGGCTATGCCTGCAACGCCTCCCACCACACCACCGGCGATGGCGCCAGTGTTTACCGAGCCGGATCCGGAGTCGTCAGGTGCGGGATCCGCGCCGGAGAAGAAGCGGGAACCGGAGGTGCCGGACTTCATGAGCCCTTCGACCCCTTCAGAGTACTGGACACTCGCCAAGTTTCTGTGGCTCGTTAGCGACCCGGTGGCGAGCGCACTGGAGAAGGCGTAGCTTACCCTTCGTTATACCAGGCCTTGATGGCCCCCGGTGAATCGTAGCTAGAAGCATCGGCGTTGTACTCGTCCTTCCACTTCAAATCCGTCAGGTCGAAGATGCCCACTCCCTGGGGAAACGGGTCCGGATCGCGGAAGAAGTTTGTCGAGTTGTCGTTCCAACGCATCCGGTCAATGCCTCCAAAGGTGACCATCTGGCGCTGACCAGCGACGACGCACGACATGCAATCCCGCGGCGAACTGGGCGTGTAGTCCGCCTTCATCCAGACGAACCCGGGGAGCGAGAGGACGTAGACCTCGTCGTAGGTCTGTGAGTTCGCTAGGTTGCTGCCGCCGAACACAAAACTAGAACAAGGTTAGCGTACTGCGATCGGGGCCGTCCGATGAGGTCCTCGTCCGCCTACATCTCATAAGTGTTGTTCTGGCTCACGGCGCCGACTGTGCAGTGCCACATGCGCGCGCCGGGAGCATTCCCGCTGGTCTTTTGGGAATACCACACCTTGGTCAAGGGGTCCATGATGTAGATTGTGTCGAAACCAAGCCAGCCCACGTTACTGTTGCTCTGCCCGTCTCCGATAATGTGGGACCTCCCGCCAAACATCATGACGAGACCGTTGGACCCATAACCGGGGACGTAATGCGCGCTGGCCCCGACCACATTGCCAGAGGTTGAGTAGGGGGCCTCTGTGTGGTTTGTCCACGCCTGGTCCGTCGCCGTGTAGTTAAACTGCAAGAATCCAGGCACGGGGCCCTTAGGGTTCGGGTCGGCATAGTCGCCGGAGAAGCCGCCAAAGTAGAAACCCGAGTCGGGAGTGCTGACGTAGGCGGCGCCCTGTGAGCGGGTGAGCTGGGTGAAGAAGTCGTGGCCGGGCTTGATCTCGGTGCTCCACGAGCCGCCCCCGCTGCCGTCGGCGCTGAACTTCCAGAGGCGCGGGGAAGGCGGATCGGCGGCGTACGACGTGGCTCCTCCCCAAATGTAGAACGAGTTCGACGAGGTGTCGGTGAATACTGCCTGCCTATTCATCTTCGGGGCGCCCTTTTGGGTCTGCTTGATCTCCACGTCGGCAGGCTTCCAGGACTTGGAGAGGTCGATGGAGAGGGTGCTTGACAGTGGCGAGGACGGCCTCGAGGTGTTCTTCCCGTTGCCAATGTGCTGAGATACCTCTCCTCCGTCAAAATAAGCCCAGTCGCCGATGACGGAAGCTGCATATCGTCAGTTGCTTCCCCTCGCTAGGCTCTCGTGCGAATCAGGTGAGACTCACATCGAGCAAAGACTCGTCTTAGGTAGTTGGCGACCGAAGGAACATCCAATACGCCAGCGTCGTCGGCGCTACAAGCCGGTGAGAATTGAGCCGCGGCAAAGAGTGCCGCCAGCCATCTCTTCGACACCATTATGGTGGTCGGGCGCGGGAGGGGCCTCCGGACGAGGTGTGAGGTTGTCTTAAGCCGAAGAACCACTGCGATGCGCCACAGTGAACTAGGGAGGACGGTGTGCCGGGAGGTTGGAAGCGCCGCACTCAAAAGGCGCTCTTTGAGAGAATCGCTGCAACCCGCCAAAATGCCGATGGAGATGGCGTCAATATCGCACCATCCGGCAACCACAGCAGGGATCGAGGGCAAGCAAGTTTGAGATGTAGGATCTAGACAGATCAAAACGAGTGCGAGGGGGGGGGGGGGGACTAGTCCCAGGTGTTCCACGGCCAGGCAGAATTGGCCAAGACACATGGTTACTGTGGGATTCGCGTGTCCCCGCAAGGCGACCGAATAACAATCAGCCAAGAATAAACCCCTGATCGGACAGACCTCGTTTTTGAAATAGCCAGCGTGTCGATCCCCGGACCCATATACGCTATGGGCGAATGATTGGGCTGTTGCTTCTCTTAGCAATCACTGCCACGGGGCATCGAGCATTAGCGCTAACAGGGACAGCCATTCAAAACGTGTCGCCCAGTGGCGGTGCGTTGATGTGGGTGAAGATTAGGGGAAATTTGGTGGCACCAAGCCCGTGTCGCAGACCTTCAGCCTTGCCAGCGAGCGGGAGCTGCATGCTAATTACGTCATGCTGTTGTTTTGGGGGCCCATGGTGATGGGTTGCTGGGCTCGAAGCACAGAGAGCGACGATATGACGGAGGGTGATGGCATTATTAGCCACGCGAATGGGAACCCAGAGAGACCGACCAGATGCCTCGAGTGACCGGAACCGAATATCTGCGTGTCAGTCCTGCATAAGAAAACACATTCGTCAAGCAAACGATCATTGTAGCAGAGTCCAGTGAGGTGGATAGAACACGATGTTGCTCCATTGGGACATCCTTGAGTCTGTTCGAGATGAGGTTGAACGCCAAACAACCACTCAGGCGTTGCGGTCGTTTGTTCGCCTTGCTGTGCGACTGACCACTTACTGTGCGACTGACCAATGAGCATGTCCCACTCATTCAGAATGGACAGTAGGCTGGAAAGGGTGTCCACGACATGTACACTGCAATATCACCTATGTGTGTATCTTGCTTTCGAGGATGGACTTTGAAGCGCGTCGTCGTTCCAGGCAGCACTTTAGCTCCAGGGGCCGTGACACGGGCCACAGGAGGGACTCAAAGGGACTCGAAGCCTAACTTGGTCGCTAGCGGGAATGGCTCGGAACTACCCGCCCGACCCTCCGCGACTGACATTAGCAAATCCCCGGCCAGGGAGCCCCGAGGTGACCCGTGCATCCCGGAGCTGGGACGTCATTACAAACCAGTGGGAACAATTTTCCAACGCGCGAATCCTCAACCGGGCGTTCGAGTGCCGCACACCCAGCTCGGCCACCGACTGCACCGGCAACCCCTCTTTTTTTTTCTTGTTCTTCTTTTCCGTCCGATCGCATCTCGGAGCAACACACTCTCCCAGCAGCTGTTTAGAAAGCAAGACCCAACGACCGACGATGAATGGCATCGCCCGAAACGCGGCGCTCACGGCGCGCAAGCAGCTGTCCGCCGCGAGCTTCATCTGCCGCTCCTGTCGCCAACAGCGACAGCGCCGGCACTACTCGAGCAACATAACCCCGCCGCCGCCCGCACCGCCCTCGGCCGGCTACGCGGCCCTCCCGTCGCGGCGCCTCATCTCCGTCGCCGGCCCCGACGCCGCCAAGTTCCTGCAGGGCGTCATCACGCGCGACATCGCGTCCGAGGAGGCCCGCGCGCGGCAGACGGGCTTCTACGCCGCCTTCCTCAACGCCACCGGCCGCGTACTGCACGACGTCTTCATCTACCCGGACCTCGCCGGCCTCGGCGGCGACGTCGCGGCCGAGTCGGAGCAGGCCGGCACCAGGTTCCTGATCGAGGTCGACGCGAACGAGGCCGAGAGGCTGGCGAAGCACATCAAGCGGTATAAGCTGCGGGCCAAGCTGAACGTGCGGCTGCTCGCGACGGACGAGGCGACGGTGTGGCACGCCTGGGACGACGGCGGAAAGCCCGTCACGACGGACGCTGCGCTGCTGAGCACCGTCACCAGGGATCCGCGGACGCCGGGGTTGGGGTACCGCCTGGTGCACGGCAGGGACACGCCGCCGCTACTGGACCTCGACGCGACGACGGAGGACAGCTACACCATCAGGCGGTACATGCAGGGCGTCGCCGAGGGCCAGGACGAGATCATCAGGGAGCACGCGTTGCCGCAGGAGACCAACATGGACTACATGAACGGCATCGACTATCACAAGGGCTGCTACGTGGGGCAGGAGCTCACCATCCGGACGAAGCATCGTGGAGTAGTGCGCAAGAGGATACTGCCATGCATGATTTACGACGTGGACAGGGCCACTCCTCAGACGCTGCAGTACCGACCGGAGCAGGACGCAAATCACGGTCCTGAGGGGTTGCCCGCAGAGACGATCCCGCGGGAGACGAGCATCGGCAGGGCAGGCAAGAGGGGCAGAAGTGCCGGCAAGTGGCTCAAGGGCATCGGCAACGTCGGCCTGGGGCTCTGTCGCCTCGAGATCATGACGGATGTCGTCCTCCCCGGCGAGGCGGCCGCCTCGACCTTTGACCCGGCCGACGAGTTCCTGTTACAATGGGGCGGGGAGGATAAGAGCAACGCAGCAAAGATCAAGGCGTTCGTACCAGAGTGGCTAAGAAATGGGTTGGCATCTGCACAGTAGAAAGTCAGTGCCCATTTGATTGTAAAGATAGAGAAAAGGGGTATAATTGTATAACACAAGGCCGCCATTGCCTCCTCCATCGTCAACACCCGCCGTCGCTTCTTCGTCGCTTTTGTTTTTACCGCATCGCCCATCCTTGGCTGACGCTCCGCTCCGCCCCGCCTCGCGTCGCTCTGACGTCTGCCGCTTCTTTTATTATTTTAGCCTGCACGATTCGGGTCCAGGGCCCTGAGTGCCTCGTATTTTTGCTTCACATCTTCCTCCGTGGCCAGGCCGGCCTCGGCGGCCTTCTTGACCTCCTTGAGTCTCTGTGCTGCACTCATCCGAGCCTTGAGGTCCTCCCATTTGACAGGTGCCTTTGGGGCTGGCGCCGGTGCGGGGGCAGGGGTATCTGATGTGCGCGGCGCCGCGGCGGGATCAGCGCCGTCGGCCACGCCGCCTTTCTTCCTCGCCTTCTTCTCGGCCTTGAGTTTCTTCTTCTCGTCGAGCCGCCTCTGTAGCTCGGCCAGCTTCTCGTCGTACTCGTCGGGTTCCCTCTCCCGCTCCAAACGCTCGAGGGTTTCCTTCTTGAACCGCTCCGCCTCCTCTGCCATGCGCCGGCGTCCCTCCTCGGCAAGCCGCGCCCGTTCCCGTTCGAGTTCTCGCGCGCGCTCCTCTTCGGCCAGCTTCTGCCTCTTCCCCTCCTGCTCCGCGGCCTCGAGCTCGTCAATCAGGCGCTTGCGCTGTCCCTGGACGCGATCGCGCTCGGCCTTGCGCAGGAGGGCGGCCTTACGGGCGTTGTCGTAGGCGGCGCGGGCGGCGGCGTCGAGTAGGATATCGCGCGCGGTTTCGATGAGCTCCCATTTTTCGGGGTCGAATGCGTCCTTGAGCTTGTCCGGGTGGTAGTTGAGTGACTGTTTACGCCACGCGCGCCGGATCTCCTTCTCTTCGGTTATCGTAGTGCTGATCTGCAGCAGCTCGTAGAGGTCAACGTTGTTAGACGAGTACTCCTGCGCTTTAGCGAGGAGATCTTTGTTTGTGTCCATATCCGGCGCTCGTTAATTCCAGAATAGTGGTGTCTGGTGTTTGGTGGAAGGATGGCAGTTGGCAAGTCGAAGATTTGCACGTGGGAAGCCTGCTGTCAGAGAGAGGTGGGCGGCGGCACTGGGACTGAGGAAAAAGTGGAGACAACGCCTTTTACGCACCTAGTACCCCGTACGGAGTACGGATACTCTCTACCTCACCCACCTAACTAACATCTAAACGGCAACCACAGCATCGACAAGTTGAGCTCCTTCGTTCTTGGGTCTTGACATGAATTTCTCCTTTTGTCAATATATATCTTCCGGCTGGTGGAGGAGTGCAAGAGATAAACCTTGGCTTGCGCCGTCTTTTCCCCTGACACCATCGCCTGCTTGGCTCGATGCATCTTACGTCCATACAACCCGCACCTTGTCCCTAATCAGCCTATCGCCGTTTACCGGGCAAAGACTCGGATCTCGACACCGCAGACAGCTTCATCCATTCTGCATGGGACCGATCTCAACGGTGAACTCCATCTCTGATCTTAGAGTTTGTCTTTTTTCTCCCCGGGAACACTCATCTCTCCCTGTCTACTACATGTGCGCATGGCTTTACCAATGGGCGTTACCTAACCGCCGGCCGCCTTTCTTGGCTTCCACGAGATCGACATACTTGGCTCAGTTTGGAGAAACTGCCGCTTTCTCTCCTCCCTCACGTTGTGGCGGTCAGCAGCCTCTCATCTAACTTGAATCGCTTTGAAGGAATCGTCCGACTGACGGAAAAAAAAGAAGAAAAAAAAAGACGTGTCTCACTCTAAGCAAGCGTCAGCCCATCCAAGTTGTATGAGCCCTCTTATTCAAGCTCTGAAGTCATACTTTCACAAGGGCTATATTCGCCGGATCGGCGGGTTCTTGCCAAGCATCTGGCTTTCAGCGGTCGACCTCGACGCTCTCAACTATCTCGCCGCCCTTTGTAGCTCCAATCGAAGCAAGCATGCCAGGTCTACCAACGTACTGACTGAGCGCCTCTTCATCGGTATACTTGGAAGGATATTCGGTTGATATCCCGTGCATACCGACATCAACAGGTGCTCACTTACGTCTCTCACCGCGAACCCTTCTGGCTCGCCGTCATTGTCCTTGAAACGACGGTGACTTCATACTTCAACGTGCCTGGCTCGTTGGCTTTCGAGTACCTATCATAGCGCGCTCCAAGTGCTCGAAAAGCTGGCTCCAGGCCTCTCTTAGCGTGACGCGTCTCGAAGTGAGACAAGGATTAAAGCTGACACGCCGGCTTTGGAAGGCGTCAGAAACAACCAGGCGTACTCACCTCATCTGCTTTCCCCGGTTTAGATGTGATGACGGCCGTTGGGGCGATACGATCAGGCACAACCCTTTGGCCCGGGCCTCGGGGTGGGTCCATGAGATCAAGCAAGTGTTTGACTAGATGGTGAGGCAAGCCCGCCCAGATGGTAGCCGCTACTGATGAAGTGGGTTGGGGAGAACTCAAAGTGACCCGATAAAAACTTTACCGGACGCGATGGTCGAGAGATGAGGCGGTCCGTCTTTGCATTTGGGGCTGTCTGAACCACTGGGTCATGAAGTCAAAGACTTCCGCGGCCGCTAGAACATCGGGGAGGAGGAGGACTCCGAATGAAGGCCGGAAAGAGTTAGCACGGCCGATCAAATCGGCGACCGGCAAGGACTACGACATTTCCGGACGGATGCCACATGGGCCAGTGAGACATCGGCGACTCAGTCGGGGAGGAGGTTCTGCCCTTGTTGCCCTTACCATCCTAGCCTACCTACCGTGTACTCCGTCCCCCGTGCCGGCTCTGTGGCTTGTGGTTGCCTGTAGGCTCTTGTTGTGTAACGAGGCGTCTTGCAGCATCGCCGGAGTTGGTATAATCGCAAAGGAGGCCATCCCCAATCAACACAGGCGCCGTAGCCGGCGGACTCATGTCCTTCCACGATGGTCGGGCAAAATCCCGCCAGTCATAGGAAGCCGTCCACACGCATGGTCTTCCCCTTCACCGCCCCGAGCCTGGAACAGCCTGTGGCATCAGGACGCCTCATCAGGTGTTTTCTCTCCATCGGTCGTCTGCCCAGCCGGCTGGCTTGATTGTACCTTCCCATCTCGGTGAGCTCGCTTACCAGCGCCACAGTCCGTCATCTTCGGATGCCAACCCAAACCATACCCTCGGTAGCGTGGGAATTGCCTGATGTAATACCGGTATTCGCGACGACAGCACCGGCCATGGTGCGTCGAACATGATCCCAGCTGTCTGGTTCCGACGGATGGACCATTCCCCCTTGGACGTTTTGTTTCACGGCAAGCGTCACCAGGAACATTTGCCATGTCTCCTTCCGGCCATCTCGCATCGCCGCCAACACCCAAGGTCAGGGGTGCGCATCTTGCTAGCTCCACCGCCACTATTTTCTCCAGGCCTTTTCCTGATCTCCTACTTTTTATATAACCCGTTGCTCGTTCCTCGCCAATCCCGAGGTTCTCGTTTCTTTAGAAAAACAGACAAACAAAAAAAAGACCACCCAGTTTCGAGGGTGGATATTACACAAGCACACACACTCACATGTCCATCCAGCTACCGGCCGCGGATAAATCAACTCGCGAACCGGACGCCGTCGATCTCAGCACTCGTCATCCAACTTTGGCCTCGTGGAATCGTGGCAACCCTAGACATTGAACCGCCATGTCGCCCACTCAAGTTATGACCAGGCCCTGCCGCTCGCCGTTCCAGGTAGACGGAGCATCAGATACGTACTTTATTAGACACGCCGGTGCAGGTCAGCATCACCCAAACGTCAACCGACTCCTTTCATAGTCTAACATCTTTCCAGCCGCTCTCGTCTCCTCCCCGGCCGAGCCCCTACCGACCAAGGAGGAACTCCTCGAGCTTTGCGACTCGGTGCGAACCTCCCTTCGCCAGGAGAAGAGCCTTGGGCCTTGCGCAGACAGAATCCAAGGACTTCTGGAGAGAGCTTTGAAGGAGGAGCTTCGACACACTCCCTTACTCGATTTCGAGACACTTCAATACACTCGTCTGGACAAGCTCCTCGCCGACATGGTTGATCCTGCCAACCGCCCATCCCCGCTACCCCTCCGCTTCCGTGCCGATATGGCTGTAGCTGAGAGCCTCCAAAAGACGTGGAGGGCCCGGTTCCGCGAGCCATACTTCGCCCTTGATCAGGTGCGCCAGCGCAACTTGCGCACCGGTGGTGAGATGCGCGACATTCACTTCACCACTGCCGGCGTCGATCCCCTCGAATCCTGGACCGTTCACGACAGCTCTCGCGATCCCATCTCCGAGCTTGAAGGAAATCAGCAGTTTGAGCCTGGCCAGTGAGTCGCATAATTCTTCTTAGATATCGATGGCATCAGTGCTAACCCTCAACAGCTGGTGGTTGAACCTGGCCTGCGCCTACCGTGACGGCATTCTCGGCACTGCTGTCGAGAAACCCACCAAGGGGAAATATGGAGTCACTGCCCTTCCACTCTTGACCGGCTGTGAGGAGCACGTTCGTGGCAACCTCTATCGATACGTCCGTGAGGGCTGCCTCTCTGACATGCACGTCTCTCTCCTCACCAAAGTCGGCACCCGGATTCGCATCCTCAGGGGCTACCGCCTCAAGAGTACACTGGCTCCCAAGGCTGGCGTGCGCTATGACGGACTGTAAGCAACAATTCGTTCCCATTCCATGCGGTTCTTACTGACAAAGCTCTAGTTACATCATCCGCCAATACGGCAACAAGCTGGATGCCAATACGGACAAATATCGCCTTGAGCTCCTGCTGGAACACGTCGGCGGCCAGAAGAGTCTCAAGCAGGTGCAGCAAGTGCCTCGGCCATCGCAGATGGATGACTGGGAGGCGTTTAAGAAGCTCGAGGCCGAGATGATCCGTCGGTGCAAGGGCGATGACGGCCTGCTGGACTTGAAGATCCGCAAGGAGGAGGAGCGCGTCGACCGCGAGCACTGGAGGAGGTCGAGAGATTTCCGGGCTTCGTTGAGCCCGGAGGCCTGCGCGGGACCGGGGTCGATTGTGCCTGCCCGATGAACGAAAAAACGATTGGAGCCTACCGACAGCATGGGAGCGATGCAGCGCGGTGCGTTTTGGAGGGCTTCCCGAGATACCCTGTATTACCTAACTACTGGACCTGTCTGTATTAACACCTCACGAATAATGATGACGAGTTACGACTCATACAAACACTCCCAGGCAAACCCTATCTTATGATTCTTCGAAACCACTCTGATATCGAAGTATCCATCTTCTTCTGTCTGACAAGCTCCGGGGCTCGACCCGGGGGGCTTCCCCCATTCTCCAGGCAACCCCCTCGTCGACAGTCGACAAGCTGTTTCTTTTGGGAGCGCTGGTTTTCAGCTCAGTCCCGAAGACGCAAGGCAGTCGGGCTCAGGGGGTGTTTATATATACCTTGCCCCTGTTGTGGTTTCGAGATCCGCTGTGACGGCAACAGCCTAGCTAGCCACTTTGAACATTCTTGTCTATTGGGTATTACTTTTTTTGTCTATCGCATCGAAACTGATCAAACCGTGACTGCGCCGGGATCAAGTTTCCTCAACAACACATTTGTAGCAACACTGTGCAGGCCCCCCAACCCCCGGTCAAGTGTTGAGCTTCTGCTTAGTTCTCTTCCTCTTGCCGCCAACCTCCCTCCCCTCCTCGAGCTCCAACAGCGCCTCCCTCTTCTTCTCGCTGACAAGCTTGAGCGAGTCGCGCAGCACGCGTGTCTCGAGGTTGACGCCCTCCTCATGCCACGCCTCCATCTGCCGTCCCACGCGGGCCTCGATCGCCAGCACCAGCTCGACATCCCTCTGGCCCACAAACGTCACGGCCTCTCCCTTGCGTCCCGCACGGGCCGTACGACCAACCCTGTGAATGTAGTCGTCCGGGTTGCGCGGGATGTCGTAGTTGACAACGACCGCGACCTCGGGGATGTCGAGACCACGCGACGCGACATCGGTGGCGACCAGGATCCGCGCCGCCGCCGCGCGGAAGCGGCCCAGATTGTCCACTCGCTGGCGCTGCGGCAGGCCCGAGTGCAGCGAGGTGACGCGGTGGTCGAGCAGGCGGAGCAGGTGGTGGAGGTAGTCGGCCGTCGAGGTGCGGTTACAGAAGATGATGACGGACTTTTCGGCGTTGCCGTCGGTAAGGAGGAAGGTGTGGAGATAGTGCTCGCGGTGAGTGACGGGGACCTGAAGGTGCATCTGAGAGAGGGTGGCGGGGATGGCGAGGGACTGGGTGTCGACCTCGCAGACAAAGACGGGCTGCTTGCCGGGTTTGAGCGGCATGTCTTTGAGGGCGCGGACCTCGGGGGTGATTGTGGCGGTGAACAGGAGCGTCTGTCGCTGCGACGAGGGCGGCAGCACGGAGAGGCACTCTTCGACGTCGGGGATCATGCTGCCGGGCCCCGTGGCGTCGAGGAGGCGGTCGGCCTCGTCGAGCACGACGTACTTTACGCGCCGCAGCCCGCAGACAGTGTCCTCTCCCGAGGTGCGGATGTGGTCGGCGAGACGGCCGGGCGTGGCAATGACGACATGGGGGCGCTGCGCAAGGGCGATGGCCTGCGGGCGCATGTCGGAGCCGCCAGTGACAAGGATGGCCTTGAGGCTTTGCGGGGAGGAGATGGCCTTGAACTGTTCAAAGATCTGCAGGGCGAGCTCGCGGGTGGGCGTCAGAACAAGGGCAAAGATGGCGGTCGGGTCCTCGGCCCATTTTTGGAGGATAGGCACGGCGAAGGCGACCGTTTTACCGGAACCCGTCCGGCTGCCGCCGATGCAATCCCTCCCCTTCAAGATCTCGGGTATGCAACCCTTCTGGATGCCTGTCGGTCGCTTGATGGCCATGTTGGCCAGCGACTGCACGAGCCATGGCCGTACGTTGATGGCGGAGAAGGTGGTATTGGGATCTGTCGGCGCGGAGATTGCGTTCTGCGACGGCGTGGGACGGGTAGTCTGTGGTGCTTGTTCGGCGGCGGCGCGCTTGATTCTTGACGGGGCCTTGATGGTTGAGACGACGGCCTTGAGCTCCCCCTCGTCATCGTCGTCATCATCGAGGCCCTCGAGGTCTGAATTGGCAGGGAGATCGGTCCTCCGCCGCTTGCGCGAAGCGGGACTGTCGAGATAGTCGGATTCGGACTCGGAGTCGGAAGAGTTGGCGGAGGACGACGACGCCGGGTCCTCGTCGGCAGCGGCGGCGGGACCCAGGCGTCTGGGGGCTGCGGAGGACGGCATTGAGGGTGATCAATCACAAGGCGAGGTGTGCGTGTCCCTTGGGAGTGCAGTCGATCAAGGCACCTGAGACAGTAAGTAACAAGTCTTCTCGGTTCAAACTTGATGGTGAGCGGGCGGATACCGGCTGCACCAGCGTATGAGAATTTTCGGTTAAGGGTCCTTCAAAAAATTTGGGATGCAGAAAAAAAAAAAAAAAAAAAGCTCCGGCGGATTGAGAATGTTTGTCGGCGGCCAGGATTGGGCGGGCATGCGGGGGTGGTGCAGGGGTCTCTAGCGGGGTGGGGGGGTTAGCAATCCAATTCGATTGGAGGTGCTCAAGTGCCAAGGATGCCGCATGGAATGAATAGGTAGACGCGCGCTTGGGGAAACGAAGCTGGTCAGGAGTTAGATAGTGTACATGACGTGGTGGTAGTAATGGCAGCACTTGTATTCGTAGTACCTACCTACATGGCAATTAGTCGACGGGGAGCGAGCCAGTCAGACTGAAGCTGCTGTTGGAAGGCAAACCGTTCCATTGTTCTTTCTGAGGCGAGGTGGTGGTGCATGGCTCAAACTCACTGCCATATTTTTTCGTTGGTTGTTTGTTACGGCAATGCCTTGGCTCCAATGCCGCACACCTGTGCGTTAGTTCAGGGGGGGGAGGGCGACGGTAGCTGTGGCTCAACTTTGCCGAGATAAGCATCTTGACCCGGTCTGGTTACGGTTGGAGACGGTAAGACCGCGCGGGTTAGCTTGGAGCTGAAAAATACAGGTAGAGGAATACTACTTGGTTGAAAACTGCCAGGGCTGATGGTTGATGACAACATAGCGTTGCTTCCCGCACCCAATCATGGGGCCAGCCTGAATGCAGTTCCGCCCTATGCCCTTGGCAAATTCCGGGTGCCTGTCCCCTGACGTGTGCGCGCTTACGCCTAGATTGCATGAGCCACAGACGTGGCAAGCACATCTTGGTTTTGGGGGGCTGCTCGGCGTTGTATCTCAGTCTGAATGTAAGGTAAGCTGGGTGTTTCCGTGGCCTTGTGTTGGCCTGTGATGATGATGGAGGAGATGGTTCGGAGCTAAGACGCATTGCGAATGCCGGTCGCTGACGCTCACGGGTGTCCAACTAACAGTACGCCCGCACATCAAAGGATCGGTTTTGTTTCCTTGCATCTTCCGTCTGACATGCTAGCATGAGTCGACTTTGCAGATGAGACCCGACGACTCGGGCTCGACAAGACGAAGAAGGGCTGCAGCAGTCTCAGCAGAAGCAACGCCGTAAGGCCTGCCCCTACCTCTCGGTTTCCGTTCCTCGCTTTGCCTCATTCCGAGCAGGGCGAACCGGCCATTGGCATTTATCCGACCAGAGAAGACAGACACAACAACGGTGCACCACGTAGGCGTTTTGGGCCAGGGCCATGAAAAACCGGGCCTTCGTCCGATCAGGGTCCAGCCCATGTCCGATGTAGCTGTGCGAACAATGCGGTGAAGGATGAATGCGTCGCCCTCGGACACAATAGAGATACGGCAGCTTGCATCAGGATATTGAAGAGGGAAAGGAAGAGTAAAAGAAGAAGGCATTCTACGGGGTTGGACCCCAAGAAGCCCGCTAGCGTTGTCCACCCGTCGCCTCGGGGGCTAGCCTGTTCGTGCCGCATCGCCAGCGGAGGAGAAGAAGGGCTGGAGGGACTGCAACCACTATCCTCGCAACCGACGTCTCCGCAATCAGCTGATGGGCTTGTTCCAAGTGGCTTGTCATACCGATATCGTCGGTAGGTACGGATACATTGTGGACGGAGCCGCCTCCAACAGCATCCATCCACCGAAAAGAGCTCCTCCGTGGGACGCCCCGTTTTCCTTTTCTCTCTGCTTGGTCGGCCTGTCCTTATGTGTTGCCGCTTCCGGGAAAGCCCTATTGTCCAGTCTAGACTCTGACACACCTCTCTCGGGACATGTTGGGAACTGGGCAGATAGACATTGGTTGCCACCAGTCCGCATTAAGTTATTATGTGATCCCGCAGCCGTGTGTGTGTGTGTGTGTGTGTGTGTGTGTGAGAGAGAGAGAGAGAGAGAGAGAGAGAGAGAGAGAGAGCAAATGTGACGAGTGTGATGTGATTGCCGGCTCGCTGTCGGCGCCAGCTGTTGGCTCACGACCGTAACGAGTAAATTGTCAAGGAGCGGGCGAGGAAGACGATAAGCATAAGCGACAACCAATACGGTGGAGACTGGCATCAGCAGTACTTAACGTCTGACAGAATTTTCGGTTATCAAACGTGCACTCCGTTCATTCCAATGCCGATGCCTCGTCTTCCTCCATCCGAAGCCCTTGGATCGAAAGAGCCAAGTTGCATCGGGGACGTCTCCCAGGAGGTGTGTGAATTAAGAGACCAGGGAGTGATGCTTGATGCTCGGCTTAATTAACAGGACAGGAGGCCAGCAGCTTTGCAAGCAGCATTTGCAGGGCAGGGCATCGAATGGCAGCCCAAGACACAGACGACACACCACCACTGACGGTAACGGGGCCCCTGCTCGTGCCCCATGCTCCCATGTCTCTGGACGGCTCGTTCTCCTGCCGGCTGCATGTGATTGGTCCAGCATGGCACCATTGTATGTGTGTGTATTTGCCGGTGAGGGACTGGCAGAGTTGTTGGTGTGCTTCGTCCGAAACGGAGCTCACTCATCGCACCGTTGTGCCTGAGAGACTGACTTTTTCAACGTTGGGGCATGGGGGGTTGCCTGTGTCAGTGTCAGTGTCAGTGTCAGTGTCAGTGTCAGTGTCAGTGTCGACGTCGGCGTCGGCACCGGTGTTGGTGTCAGTATGGGTGCCGCTTGTGGTGGTAAGGCAGTTTGTCTTGGGGAGAACACGCGTCCTCATCGATGACTGCCCCCCCGGACTCGGCCGGAGCGGAACGGCAGCATTTACCTCGTTGCCTCGTTTTCGTACGTCTCCATCATCGGGTATTGTGTCTTCTCCTCACAAGCAGAAGTTGTGCCAATACACCCCCCATCATATGCGTATTTTGTACATCGTACACAGAACGGCATCTGGCGATAATGTTGACCGACTCTGGCATATCCCTTCTCATCCTCGTTGGGATTCAGTCCAGCCTAGAGTTCGGAGTCCTGGCCAGGGATCGGTTGGTCGTGTGCTTGAAAATACCAAAATCGGAAGGCCAACCATAACAAACCTCAGACGACGTAAGGGACTGGGTGATGTGGCACGTTTTTCTGCCAAAAAAGACAAGCTTCTGAAAGGTAAAGAGACGACCGAGCGTATTTCTTGGTCCCGTCGGCGATTGATCTCCATTGACTTTTCGGTTATTTGCTTGTCCAGTTTGTCAAAGGTGAAGTGAAGCATAGCGATAGTACCTAGGTAGGTAGATAATGGTTTTTTTTTTTTTTTTTCTCCTTCTTTTTTTCTTGGGTACTATCGAGGGATCCGAAAGGTGCAGGCGAATGAGGGATCCCCAGGGCAATGAGGTTGCTGGATGTACCCTTCCTCCCGCCTACTCCTGCCACATCCTGCGACAGCTGGGAGAGGTACCTTGGCCTGACGCACGTCTGAGGTAGGTAGGTAGATACAGGTACCTTAGTACCTTAGTGCATCAACCAGGCCCCTGTTTTCCATTGGAACTTGGCCTTGGAATTAGCGCCCAAGCTCGTCCCCCGTCCCGCCGACTCCCCGCCTTTTTTCGCCCACTCGTATCCCACCTGAGCACCTCCTCCCTCTCAAAAGGAACAAGGTCCTTTGGGCTCGCCAGTCGCCACTACTCTCTGAACTCGCGTTGCTGGTCCCCTCTTCGGCCTGGCCAACTTCGATACCGTACCGTTCACACCACGACACAGGAGAGACATCAAGCACGCAGTAGAGAACCCCCTCCCTTGCACCCATCCACACCCGGCCCTGACACAGATCAACAACTGCTCGACCGGGAACGCGTACCACAACCGCCTCGCTCGGAACGTCACATCCCACCCAAAACCGCCCACCAACCCCGATAGCGACCTCCTGACTCCTGCGGGGAAAGCTGCACTTCAACGGCCTTTTCCTTTCTTATCTCTCGCTTTCGCCCGTCCTGATCTGTCCAAGGAAACGCTTCGACGTCCCATCTCAACCGTTCCAACGTACTTTTACTCTGAACCATAAGCGCCGAACTTTCGAAACCCATCCCGCCGTCCTTCTCCAATTCACTACGTCAGCACCTACCTCCTTCGCACAGAACGAATCTCCTATCGCGCTAGTTGTTTGCTGTTTTCCGCCTGTGCTCTGTGCAGCAGCCGTCGCATCTCGACCTACGTCGTTAGGCAGCTTGGCTTCGGCCCTTTTGCGACCTTGTGGGATCCTCTTCTTCATCCCACTCTCTCCAGCTTGAACTGTATCGCTTTGGTCCGGCCAACTTGCTGTCATGGCCGACCAGAACGCTTCCCAGCCTCAGATGATGGAGCCTCCTCAGCAGGTAAGCATGCCTGTGTGATGCATCTTCCCATAACCCGTCATCGTGAGCTTCACTTACCTCTTTCTCCTACAGCCGCCACCGAGCGTCCCTTCTACCGCCATGTCCACGCCTGGTTCTGTTCCCATGTTGAACTCCCCAGTACCCCTGCTCCGCCCCGCCATTCCTGGTGGCAGATCCGGCGGCGCCGCCCGAACACCCAGACTTGGTCTCGCGATTCCTCCTTCACCAAATGCGAAGCCGGTCGGCGGGATGGCGCCCCAGCCTATAAACTCGCGACCTCCCCTCCCAACCCTGCACCTGGCCACTCCGATGGGCAGCCAAACAACGCCCTACGAGCAACCCCCAAGACATATAGGCGTGGGACAGTCGGCAAGCGGTGGCAGCGAAAGCAGCGCGGCTCATTCGAGATCGGGAAGCTTTGGTCCTCTGGACGGGCGAGCTAGCAACCCCACATCAGCTGGCTCTCAATACTCGGCGTTGTCGTTTGCTTCCCAATATGGCTTCCCAGCGAGGCCCCAGGGAACCCCAGACCCATCGTCCGCTGTCGGGTCTATTTACTCTGAGCGTAGCGAAGGCGGAGTTGGCATGGAGCGAGACAACAGCATGCAAGGGCTTGAGGCTTTCGATAAGCTGTCATTGGAGCGGGGCAGAACCCTGGATGTGGAGGAGCTTGACTCTGACGGGTGGAGGGTTGCGAGCATGGAAAACCGGATCGAAGAGCTCGGCAGCCTCGGCGAAGGTGCCGGTGGAGCCGTCACCAAGGCCAAGTTGAAGGGTGGAAAGACCACCTTCGCCCTCAAGGTGCTTATCGCTCACCTACACCGTTGATAACCAAGACTAACTAACAAAACCAGGTCATCACCACAAACCCCGATCCCGACGTCAAGAAGCAGATTGTGCGTGAACTAGGATTCAACAAGGAGTGTGCCTCAGAACACATCTGCCGTTACTATGGCGCCTTTGAGGACTCGACGACGGGCACTATCTCCATCGCGATGGAATTTTGCGAGGGGGGTTCCCTGGACAGCATCTACAAAGAGGTCAAGAAGCTTGGCGGCCGTACGGGCGAGAAGGTCCTCGGCAAGATCTCGGAGGGCGTTCTTCGCGGATTGACGTACCTGCACGGCATGCGCATCATTCATCGAGATATCAAGCCGTCCAACATTCTGCTTTGCAGGAATGGAGACGTGAAGCTTTGTGACTTTGGTGTTTCCGGAGACTTTGGCACCAAGGGAGAAGCAAACACCTTTATCGGCACCAGCTACTACATGGCCCCTGAGCGCATTACCGGTCAATCCTACACCATCACTTCCGACGTCTGGTCTACGGGCGTCACTCTGCTGGAGGTAGCGCAACATCGCTTTCCCTTCCCTGCCGATGGCACCGAAATGCAACCACGGGCCGGGCTGATCGATCTCCTCACCTACATTGTGCGGCAACCGATACCGAAGCTCAAGGATGAGCCTGATGCCAACATCTTCTGGAGTGATAACTTTAAATATTTTATCGAGTGCTGGTAAGTGGCTCCCTTTGCAAGGTGCGTGGAGGCTCTCACTGACAAACTGGAAGCCTCGAGAAGGAGCCTACTCGAAGAGCAAGCCCCTGGAGAATGCTCGAGCATCCTTGGATGGTCGAGATGCGGTCGAAGCGTGTCAACATGGCGAAATACCTGGCCCAGGTTTGGGGCTGGGACACCAAGTAACGGAAGCCAGGTTACGACAATGCCATTGCGAGGCAGCCGATCATGACATTGTATCGCACAGCACCAATTTGGTGGATGATCGGACATAGAAAGGGAGAAGAAGCGCATTGCGTCCTTTTCTTGTGGAGGAACCAGCCGCCATGAAAGCGATGGGATTTTTAGAGTGAAAGCGTAAAAACTCGACAGCTCAAACGAAGAGCAATGTTCAGCCCAAGCCAGCAGCAAAGCGACCAAGCGGAACAAGGCAATGTTTTACGAATTAAGAGGATAGGCACACTTGGCGCGGGATTGCCAACGTCACCCTTTGGGGGAGGTGATTGGATTCTCTTCCTGGAAACGGGTAGCAAGTAGCAGCAGACCTGGGCCGGGGCAAGCGAGCGGCGGTCGACACGAGTCGAACAGATTGTTGGCATAACTAGCGGTTCGAGCCATTGCTTGTTGAGGTTTGCAGCCATTCAAAACGAAAAAAAGTCTACCAAATTCATGGGTTTTCTTTGGGTACTGGGTTTCAGGGGAGGCATTGTACATATTTTCTCTTTCGGCGGTGCTCTCTAAACAGAGGGGGGGTATCTAGTCTTCACCATTTACATGCCAAGTAGATCTCATAAACGTCCGCCAAGGGTCGCTTCCTTACTTGCTCCTTTTGTGTGAAACCTTGGGAGAAAGAACAAGAAAGAGAACGAAAAAAAAAAGAAATGCCCAATCATGCCTCCGCTGCCACCGGCTCGGCATCGGAGGGCTTCGTGGCTTCGGCACCCTCGGTGGCAGCGGGTCCAGCGGCGACCTCGGACTCGTCGACGCCCATCAACTCCCGCAGCGCGACGGTCGCGTAGGCGCTCTTGGGGAGCTGGAACCTCACCACGACGGCCGTCTTGGTAAGCCCAGCGGCCGGTTTCGAGTCGGCAACCGCAGCTCCTTTCTCCGCCTCCGCTGCTGCCTCCTCGGGCTTCGTCTCCTCAGCGGCCGGCAGCGCCTCCTCCATCATCTCGTCGCCGTTGGCCCCCTCCGTCTCCGTCACCGGCGCCGCCTCGGTCTTGGCCTTCTTACCCTCGCCGTCCACCGCCTCAGCCTCCTCGCGGCCACGCTTCCGCCCCGCGCCGCCGTTCTTCGCGGCGCGGATACGGTCCATGTCGGTGGGATGCATCTGCTCGTTGTCGTCCTCGTACGCGCGCACCTCGAACCCGGGCTCGGCGAGGAAGCGCACAACGAACTTGCGGTAGTCGCCGCGGAGGCTGAACTCGCGGTGGCGGCGGATCATCTTGGTCGGGTCGAGGCCGCCGTTGTCACGCATGAAGGCCGTGTAGAACTCGCCGACGGCGTTGGCAGGGTAGACGACGGCGTGGCCGGGCGAGGGGAGGACGACGTCGTGGATCGTGTACTTGCCCGAGGCAGCCTCCTCGGCGGTCAGGGGGCGGGCGTCGGTGAACTCGGCGTCGTCGTTGTCGTCGTGGCCCGCCTCGGCGTTGTCCGTCTGCGACTTCGGCTCGTCGACGAGGACGAGGTCGCCCTCGACGACCTTCTCGCCATACAGCCGCCAGCGGTGGCTCGCAGCGTGATTCCAGACGTAGGACTGGTAGGCATGCAGGTACATGCTGCGCAGGCCGCGGGTGATGCTCGTCAAGGCCCCGATGAAGTCCCGGCGGGAGGGGCCGCTCGACCTGCCGAGGTGGCGGATAAGGCTCGACTCGGCGGAGAAGCGGCGCGGCAGGTGCTGGAGGGCGTCGTCCGCGGACCCGCCCTCCCGGAAGAGCATGCACGCGCGGTGGCGGCTGAAGTCGTCTCGCGCGTGCGCCTGCTCGGGGACCTCGCCCCCAGCGGCGCGCTTGGCGATGACCTCGTCGTAGGCGAGGATGGCATTGACGGCGCCCTCAAAGTCCTCCTGCAGGATCAGGCGGCCGACCTCGTGCGTTCCGACGGCATGCGTGCCGAAGCGCTGGTGGCCAAAGTAGTTGATCCAGCCGAGGCTGTGCATGCTCGCCATGGCGGCCTCGACCGAGGCGTGGATCCGGGCGTGGCGGTCCGCGGGGGACAAGTCGGGGGCGCCGGCGACGAGGCAGTCCTTGAGGGCGATGACGAACTCGTTGCCGGCGTGGGCGCCGAGGTGGATCGGGGTCGGCGCGTAGAGGTAGTCGCCGACAGTGACGCCGTTGAGGCGCGCGCGGACGAGAGCGTCGGCGCGCTGGCCGCGGATGGAGCACCGCTGGGTGGTGGCTGCACGGCGGTCCTTGGTACCCGCGGTGCCAATGGCCTGGGGCTTGATGCGCAGCGCCTTGGAGATCTGGTGCAGAGCGTCCATGGTGTCGCGGTTCTCCTTGTACAGCGTGAAGTGGAGGTACTCTCCTTGACCGGGGGCGTGCGCCTTGGGCTTCTTCTGTTTGTTGTTGTTGTTGTTGTCGCGACCGCCACGCATGCCCTTCCCTTTGCCGCGAGGGGGGACGACCCGGGCAACGATGGCGCCTGTCGGGTCGGTAGTCGTATCGATTGTCGAGTTGAAGATGCGGCGGACGCTCTGGTGGAGTTGAGAGCGCTTGTCCTTGTCGTCTGTAACGGGGGAGGTCGCGGGCTCGGTCTTGGCGTTCTTGTCGACGGATACTGCCTGGTACATGGCCAGCAGTTGGTTCGCGAAGTCTTCGTTTGTGAGGGACGCGATTACGGCCAAATCTTCGGCTGGGATCTCGGGCACTGCAGGCTTCTCGGCGGCGGCGGCGGCGTCATCTTCGGTTTGTGTCACATCTCCCTTCTGGACTTCTTCCTTTTCCTTCTTCTCCTCCTCGACTACAGGAGGGGCAGGAGGGGCGGGCTCCTTAGGGGGCAGGGGGAGACGAGTCTCTTTCAGATGAAGCACAGAGCCATCTTTGTTGATCTCGTAGACTTGAAAGTCGGTATATCTGAGGGATTCTATCAACGTGGATATCCAACTGAATCAATGCCAGGGGTGGCTTACCTCTTGCGCATATCTCCAGTCCAAGCTGTCATGCTCGGCGCGATGCGCTCAGTGATACCGAGGGACACATCAAGGCGCGTGCCATTGGAGCGGCGGACCTCAGCAGTCATTGTGTAGTAGAGTGAGATTATATGGATTCCGTTACGGATTTCACTCTATTTGAGAAGGTTGCATGCCAAGTAAATTGATAAAATTGGTCGTGTTGGTTGAGACGGGTTATGAAGGTACATCGCGGGGCCAGCAGCCATATTTTCCGCTACTGCCGGCAGAAACCTGGCGTGGAACGTGGAAGGGGTAGGCGGTATCATCCAGGCCCACCGTTTCCATCTTAAAAAAGAAAGCGGTCAGGACTTCTCACTTCACTCAGTACTGCGTATTTTCATGTGAGCTTCTGAGCCTTCTCATTGCAATGAGATTCGTCCATGACTGATTCCAATTCCACATTTTGCCATACTTGGTTGCTCAATCCACCTTCAAATTCAAAATGTTGATCGCGTTGCCGCCCATGATGGCCTTCGCCTGGTCACTCCCCTCACCCACCGCCGCAGCCACAGCATCGGCGTTCATGCTCACGCTCTCCCACTCACCCTGCTCGTCGGTAGTCAGCGGCGGGAAGAAGGGGTGGTCTGTGCCGAACATGAGTCTGTCCGCTCCACTCGCCTCGATGGCCGCTTTCAACCCGACTTCAGAGTAGATGACAGCGTCGAGGTAGATCTGCTCCTTGAGCACATCCCACACCGTCCTGCGTTCCTTGGTGACCTTACCCTCGCGCACCCACTGCCCGTCGTGCATGACGCAGCTCTCGATGCGTCCGGCGAGGAAGGGCAGCGTACCGCCACTGTGCGCCAGGAGCATGCGCAGCTGGGGCACTGCGTCGAAGACGCCGGCCAAGTACATGCGCGCAACGGCGATGGTGGTCTCCATTGGGAAACCCAAGGCTAGAGGTAGCACGTGGCCGTACTCGTTGCTCGCTCTGGGGCCCCAGACGTCGTTGGGCAACCCGTAATGCGGGTGCAGGAAGATGGTCAGGTGAGCAGCGGCTACGGCCTTGAAGATGGGCAGCAGGTTCGGGTCGTCGAGGCCCTTGCCCAGTCCCGAAGTGCCGAGGATGATGCCGCGACAGTACTTGAGGCCCTTGACGTGGTCAATGGCGGCGAGAACAGTCTCGAGCGGCGCAGTCAAGGGCAGTGTGGCGAAGAAGAAGAGGCGGCCCGGGTGTGTG
The DNA here is from genome assembly GCF_030913465.1 of Colletotrichum navitas. NCBI lineage: Eukaryota > Fungi > Ascomycota > Sordariomycetes > Glomerellales > Glomerellaceae > Colletotrichum > Colletotrichum navitas. The sequence goes on along the minus strand of NW_026850612.1, from coordinate 187,251 downwards.
GCGCACATGGCATCAAACTCGTCGTTGACGCCCTTGGCCATGGCTCCCGACTCGGAGCCGTCGATGAAGTCGAGCCAGGGGTTCGCCAGGGAGACGACCGAGATGTCGATCTTGTGCGTGTCCATGAAGTGCACCTTCTGGTCGAGGGAGGCGTAATGCGAAGTCAGCGGCCGGCCGGGAGGCTTCGCCGAGGGGTCCTTGGTGGCTTCATCGAGAGCTTGCTCCTCCGAGGCGAGGAGGATGAGGCGCGGGTCCGGTGTTTGCGGGAAGCTGCGCACGACGGGAATGGTGGTTCGAGATTCGAGAATCTTGATGTATGATGGAGGGTACATGTGGGTGTGGATGTCCACCACTTTCATGGGCGTCGTCGATGAGGCCATTTTGTCTTTCGTCCGTGTTTTGACGATGCCGAAGCCACCAGGATGTGTGCTAGTTGTTTGCGAGAGTTTGTTTCAACAACGACGCTATATATGCACGAGAGTGATTCTGAGGCTCAATGGCGAGTCGTGCCGCTTATTTACGATTGCATGACCTGGGAGGTAGCGTAGGGCAACAGAAACCGGCCTTTCGTCCTCCTGGTGTGCGAGTACCAACCAGTTGCCCATCGTGCTACGTCTATCCAGGAAGGTGTCGAGGTCGCCTTGACCCCTCCCTCACGTCGCCCACAATACGCTCCTCTTCTGAACCCCACACACGGGGGCGTCTCCTACTGCACCGCAGTGGCTGCAGCCCTAGCCTCTATTTCCGACTATCTTACCCCGCCGTTATCTCAACTTCTTGTCCCTAATCGCTGGACTCTTATCATGGTCTCTTCCCCTCCCCCCTTTCCGCGGGGCAACGCCGCCTTTTCTTTCTTCTTACGGGTATGTATAACGTGTAGGAGGTCTCCGGCCTCTCCTCTCGTTCGACCACGGGCCTAGCCGGCCTTGTTGCCCACCCCCCCGAACCTTCAAGGGTGTATCTGGTCCTTTATCGTCCGAATGGCCGGGATAGCAAGGGAGCATTGGGCCGGGCCGGATCACTTAGATGACGCCGATGGTTGGCTGGTATGATACGAAGTTAATGCTCGGCCTGTGGTTGGCCGACGCGCTATGGTCGCAGGTGATACTCAAGAACTAGCCAGACATAAAAATCCTCGGCTCCCATCGCACACAGGACTAGTCATGAACCTTACTTATCAATCACGACTCTTGATTAATGCCCTCGCACCTGATCCAAGTGATGCTCGTTTGATGCGTTTGGCCTAGAATCCCCACAACGTTTTCAGTCTCAAGAGAAACCATATTGAAACCACCATGGCGGCCACAGCAGTAGACAAGGAGGGTCTCTTCATTCCCGTGAGTGATACACATCTGCAATAGCTCACGTGCCGCTTCTCACCCAACCCCAGCTCATCAACTTCTCCGACTTCCTGAACGGTGACGACGCCACCCGCACCGCGACGGCCAAGCAGATTCTCAGCGGCTTCCAGAACGCCGGCTTCATCTACCTCCAGAACGTGCCCATCAGTGAGGAACTCCGCGCTGCCACCTTCGCCAAATCGGCCGATTTCTTCGCCCAGGATGACGAGGCAAAGCTCGCCCTGGGCTGGACCACCCCCGAGGCGAACCGCGGGTACTCGGCGCCCGGTCGCGAGAAGGTCAGCACCCTCAAGACCAACGCCGAGATCGAAAAGGTGCGTGCGGGGAACCCCGACCTGAAGGAGAGCTACGAGATCGGCCGCGAGGGCGAGCCCGATCACCCGAACCAGTGGCCCACCGAGAAGGAGGGCACGCGCGTCGCCGGGTTCAAGTCGCAGATGCTGGAGTTTCATGACCGGTGCAAGGAGTTGCACGTCGAGGTTATGCGCGCCATCGCCGTCGGCATGGGCCTCGACGAGCACTTCTTCGACAGTTTCACGGACGCCGGCGACAACACGCTGCGTCTCCTGCATTACCCCTCCGTCGACCCCAACATCTTCAAGATCAACCCCGGCCAGGTCCGCGCCGGTGAGCACAGCGACTACGGCTCCATCACACTCCTATTCCAGGATGATCGCGGTGGTCTGCAGGTCAAGAGCCCTAATGGACAGTTCGTGGACGCCACGCCAATCCCCGGGACGGTCGTTGTTAACGCGGGTGACTTGCTGGCAAGATGGAGCAACGACACCATCAAGAGCACTATTCACCGAGTTGTAGAGCCTCCGAGGAAGCCAGAGGACGGCACCAAGTACCCTCCACGGTACAGCATCGCGTGAGTTCTTTTCTTCCACCTGTTCATGTAGTGGGAAACACACTAACGTCGAACAGCTACTTCTGCAACCCCAACTTCAAGAGCCATATTGAGGCCATCCCCGGCACATACGCCACTGAAGCGGAGAAGAAGTACGAGGGTATTGATAGCGGGACGTATCTTGTGCAGAGACTTACGGCAACTTATTGATTCGCCCAAGGCAATCCGGGTATGTGCGAACTCGGTCTAAAACTGTAAAACCAGACAGCTGTCATTCAATAAAACGCTGTACCTTTATACGTCCCCCGTGATTGTTTCGTGACCCAAACGAGTCTTTTGGCAGACCTCGAAGCCTTTTTTTTTTTATTACCAAGAGGCATAGTGATCCTACCGCTATCGCCGCTTTTATTAACTGGACGGTGAGTGAGTGAATGCCTGGCCGGGATGAAGCGGTTCAATCTATGGTTCGGTCTGATCACGTATCGAAATCGAAACCTACCGAGACGATGGCAGCGAAGACCGCATGCCGAGAACGAGGCATGAATGGAGGTTGGTTGTATTGTAGGCGTCATATACTGAGGGAACACGACGTCCGACGTCGTCGAGTCCCTTTGGGGTTACAAAGTTGGGTGAGTTTTGCTGCTTTTCAGAGATCAAAGTGAGACAGTCAGTCACATGGGTGGCGAGGCTAAGGGGGGGGGGGGGGGGGGGGGGCACCTTATGTATATGCGCACCGTAAACAGAGCTCCAAGCTACCTAGGCCATGTCCCCCTCCACCCCACCCGCAACGTTCTCATCTCACACCCAACTAACACGCAGGTACACGATGAAGAAGACGTTACTCTTGGTTTTCATCCACGGGTTCAAGGTATGTTTTTTTTTTTTTTTTACATCTTATAGTCTGCTGCGCTCATTCTCTCTGACTTTCTCGAACAGGGGGGTGACGACACCTTCGGCGACAAGGACGGCTTCACGGAGCAACTCCGCGCAGACCTCGCCGCCGCGCTGCCCAAGATCAATGTCAATGTCATGGTGTACCCCAAGTACGAGACGCGCGGCGACTTGGGAGATTGCGTGAGCCGGTTCCGTGACTGGTAAAGACCATTCCGTGCTTCCCCTCGCCCCCCCCCCCCCCCCCCCCCCTCACCCCATCGCGTGCGCATCTGGCTGAATCGTCTCTTACTCGGACAGCTGACGCTTCGCCCACAGGCTCCTGGAAAAGGTCATCGACCTCGAGGTCGCCAACGGCACGCCCTCGCCCACCATCGACCCCTCGGTGCGCATAGTGCTGGCCGGCCACTCCATGGGCGGCATCGTCGCCGCCGAGACCGTCATCGGGCTCACCTCGGACAAGCCCATTTATTCGGAAGACGGGGTCGAGAAGAAGGCCGCCGACGACCCGTCGATGCCCGCCTTCAACACCCTCATGTTCCCCTATATCCAGGGCGTCATCGCCTTTGACACGCCCTACCTCGGCATTTCGCCCGGCGTCGTCGCCCACGGCGCTGAGGGCCACTACAACGCCGCCAACGCCGCCCTGACGCAGCTCAGCGGGCTGGGGACGGCCCTCTGGGGCGCCAAGCAGCAGCGGCAGGCCGCCCGCGACAAGGCTCCCGTCGCCGCGCTGCCCGCACCGCCCACAAATGCATCCCAGCAGCAGCAGAGCGCGTGGGGGAAGTGGGGTAAGATCGCCATGGTGGCCGGCAGCGCGGCCGCCGTGGCGGCGAGCGCGGGCGCGGCGTACTACAACCGTGAGCAGATCACCCAGGGCCTGTCGTGGGCGACGTCGCACCTCGAGTTTGTCGGGTGCCTGGCCAAGGGCGCCGAGCTGCAGAAGCGGGTGCAGTACATGGTGCGGCTCAACCAGGAGCTCGACATCGGCTTCGCGAACCTGTACACGCGGCTGGGCAAGGCCGCCGGGTCCAAGGAGGTGAGCGTCGTCGGGACGGTGCTGGGCAGGGACCGGACGTTCTGCAACCTACCCAAGAAGGGGGGCGCCGGGGTGTGGGAGGCCGCCGTGAACGATGCCGCCACGGAGGAGACGCAGGCCCATATGAGTGAGTGGGCGGGCGCGAAACCACGCGTTAGGGGGTTTGCGCGGCTAACTGGGCGACAGATATGTTCGAACCAAAGATGAACCCGGGGTACGACAAGCTCAAGCAGGACGCGGCGAACCTGATTGCGCAGTGGACGCGGAACGAGTGGTACGAGACGAGTGAGGAGGACAAGCTTGCGATCAAGGAGGCGGGCGAGAGTGCTACTGCTTGAGGGGCGACAAATGTCCCTTTCTTTCTTTTTCTTCTTCTTTTCTTTCACTCTCACTCTCCGCTATTCTCTCCCTAACCATAACGGATGGACAGTTGCCACCACTGAGGAACGATGGCATGCGTCCTAGATAAAACATTTCTCTCTTTTTTTTTTTTTTTGTCTATATCCATACCCATTCCTAGTATAGCCCCGGAATACCCAACTGGTCCTTTTTTGGATCTGCTCCTCTTTACTTCCCTCATTGAACGGTTCACTGAGTCTTTGAGCGGCCCGCCTCCTCGGCCTTCAAGTTGCGCATGACCTTGCTCCTCTGCTTCATCATGTAGGTGTACAGAATGTACGAGCCTGCCCACGTTAGCATCCTCACCCTTCGCCGGAAAGTGGGACAGGGACAGCGAGCCTACCAGGAACGTAAATGGCCAGGATGGCGTACGAGACGTAGGGGAAAATCTCGCCGAACTGCTTGGCGGGCTCGGCGGCGTAGTAGATGAGCACGCACTCGCTCGTGATGCCGATGGGGTACAGCACAAAGAAGGTGTTGTAGCGCAGCCAGGTAAGGGGCTTGGGCTGGAAGCCGCTGAGGTTGAGGGCGAAGTACGAGTAGCGGATGACCTCGGTGATGCTCCAGGCGAGCAGCATCGACGAGTACCAGGTGCTGCGTGCGAGCGAGGGGAAGGGGTAGACGACGCCCCAGACGAGGACGAAGCGGCTGAGGACCTGCATGACGGTCGTGAAGACGGGGGCGCGGACGACGCCTGCGAGAGGCTCTGGTTAGTGGTACGTTTCATTGGGCCATTTCCGTCAAGAGGAACTGGAGAAGGGGGGGGGGGGGGGGGGGAGGAGGGCGTTGTCCTCACCGAGAAGCGCGTGGAGGATCTCCATGGCGGCCATGGTCTGTGTCCAGCGCGTCCAGTCGCCGACGCCGAGGTGCACAAAGTGCGGGCCGCGCAGGGCGAAGAGGGCGACGGTGCGGCCGAGGACGGTGGCCCAGGCGACGGCGGAGACGAAGTTGTAGAGGATCAGGTAGCCGTTCTTGAGCGGCGAGGAGCGGCGCTGTGGCCGCGTCGGGCCGGCTGCTGTGTCGGCCATTATCGCTTTGCTTGTTTCGTTCTTGGTCGACCGGGTTATATCACCCGGCTGCTGGCTAGTGATTGATCGAAAGCTGGGAAAGCAAGGTTCGATAAGAGGCTCGTTGATGGCGGTTTTGGTCCCTAAAATCTTTTTCGTCTGTTTGGGAGAATGCAAGGTGCGTGTAGAGACGGGAAGTTTGTTGGGGGTGGAGGGTTGAGCTGCAGCAAGGGTGCGGCTCTTGGAGCTTCTTACACACGTATCATAGGTCAATCGCCTCCAAGGTTCCCGGCCTGTGAATGGCGGGGGGGCGCAGACAGGGCTCCTGTATCCACTGTAAAAGGTACGTCACAGCGCGTTGGTACTGGAGCTGCAGCTGTCGAGCTCTGACCACCTAGATACCTCGGTTCACAATGTCTGACGAACTGAACATCCCAGGCCCAGTCATCTCTAAAATCTAGCGAGGTATAGAGTTTGTTGAACAGATGAAGATTGGGTAAACTGTTTCTCCGCGTCATATCTTTCATGAATGGACAAACGCTACAGATACATGCTACATTTTGAAACCCCCGGCACCCTCCCTGCCATGCGCCCACCGTAATTACATGCGAAAAGTCTTCGATTAAGCCCAGAGGTGGAAGAACATGGCGGACATGAGCGCCACAGGCAGCCAGAAAGCCATGGCGCTGGATTGCCCAAGAAGCTGGCCAGGGGCCGTCCCATTGTGCAGCATCACGGGCTGGCCGAGGGTGTCAGACGAGTCGATACTGCATACGACCTGGCACTCGCCGTCGCCGTCGCGGCGCTCGAGCCAACCCATGGGCCCATGACCGTGCTGGCGGAGGCCGACGTCGCGCTTCGACGAGGAGGAGGACTCGGAGGGGCTGGGCGAGGACTCTTCGGTGGTGTTGAAGACCATGTCGATCCACTGGATCTGCATGACGGCCGATTCGTTGATGTTCATGATTCCCGACCATGACCCGCCGTCACTCCACGAGTTGAGCATGATGCGGCTGGGATCGCGGGGCACCTGGAAGGCGATTTTTGAGACCTTCGAGCCATCGACGAGCCAGGTGCTATCCTTCTCGTCCCAGTCGATGCGGTGGACGGCCCAGTCGCGCCATGAGGTGCCGCGGGGCATCGTGCCGTTCTGTGTCGCCTTGTCGATGGTGTCGCCCTGGGCGGTGAAGGACGGCTGGTTCGTGTACTGGATACGGTTATCGGGGTCCTTGGTCAGGATCTCGATGTCGGCCTCCTGGACATCGGCGTTGGTATCGGCCTCACGGTAGGTGAACAGCGCCGTGCAGGCGCCCGGGGCGCCGATGGTGCGGGCGAGCATCCGGACGGAGGCAAAGTGGTAGCCCATCGAGATAGACTCAATCTCGGCAGACGACTGGAAACCTTGGACACGCACGGTGCGCATGCTCATAAAGGTATCCGACGACGCGTCCTGGTCATTGTTTCGCTCGATGTAGATGTTGTTGGCCGAGTTGACCATGTCGACTGTGGCGTCGTTGCCATCGTTGCCCTTATTGCCTGTGTTGTTCCAGGTCTGAATGCTCCATACCGAGGTCCACGCGTCCGAGTTGAAGTAGTCGGATGTCACCGATGCATTAGCACTCGCGCTCCAATCGGCGAGGGCGTCAGGGACCCCCGCATACTGCCCGAGGTTGCGAAAGTCGAAGAAGAGGTGGTTAGTGAAGTAGCGTTCTGACGTGTTGGTTAAGTAGCAATTGCACACCGAGTCGGCGACGTAGGGGTGGTCATCAGCGACGACCAGTGGGGCAAGTGCGAGAGCGAGGCTCAGGAATGGCGACCGTCTGAAGGACATGATTCCTACTCGTCTGCGTGGGGTTGGCGCCGAGGGATGCGGCTCGGTCAGGAATGGGATCGAGGCTTGAATGTAGAGGAGGGAGGGCATAGTACGACTTAATAAGAGGCAATGGTCATTTCACCTACGAAAACGTGCGGCCTTACGCTCAAAGGGCATGTTGCTAAGAGGCTTCCCTCCATGGCGTCACCGGAATGCGAGACACGATCGAGCGTCTGCAATTTTGCCTTCCTTTAGGGTGCTATCAAAGGACTACCGTCTACACTCTGCAGATTCGTCTACCGCTAATTCTCAGGCTAACGGCAAGGAGTATCGCGGCCACCAAATAGGGGCTGGCGTGCTGGCAGAAACAGGGATCTGGTGATAGCAAAAGCAGGGGTTAGTTATCTACGTCAGCAGGAAGTTAAGGCGTAAGAACAGTAAATAAAGGGCAAGTGGGCAAGTGGAAGGATGGGTGGAAAGGTTGACCGCTTTCTATGATAGGTTTAGCGCTGTGAGTGGCCACTTTCCCCCTTGCCGTTAGCCTGAGAATTAGCGGTAGACGAATCTGCAGAGTGTAGACGGTAGTTGACCAGGCCTTCGCCTCACCCGAGGGGGAAGATGGCCTAGATTGTCGACATTTCGGGAGATGCCCTGCACCCCCAAAGCCTACGCACACATCGTTGTGTAGACGGAGCCATCGAAACCAGCAACAGACAACCCCTTCTGCTAGCGGCCACACTCGGTCTCAGCAGGATCTGGGAACAAACTGCTGCTAAAGCTCAAGCCCGACGTCTGCGGTGACCGAGACGGGCTGGCGCAGGGGCCTTGGCGACTCCGTGTGGTCGAGCGAAAGGCGATCCGCGCCTAGCATCAAGAACGAGCGAGAGGGCTGGTCAGACAGTGGAGGGAGCCGACGGGTCTTGGCGTATCTTGGCCATGAGATGAGCAATGCCATTCGAATCATAGGTATCCGCATGCGGTGGCGGGTGCGTCGCTTGACCTTATGTTCCGCTAGCGTCATTGTGGATGGAGCTTCCCGAGCCTGTCTATTAGGCTTGTAGACGGGACGACGGGTAGGGAATGGATACTAGCGACAAGCACGGCTGCTTATGCAGGACTATCTGTAGCCCCCAGGGAGGCCTGCGGGTTGCATTGGACACTTTGGCGAGGCTAGGCTGAGCTACCAGAGGATACGGCGTTTCCCCGGCTTGGTAGTGAAAGTTCAATGGCGTGTTGCGAATCCGGGTGAAAGACGGAATATGTATGAAAGAGAGAGGGAGGACCTGGCGCTGTGTCTTGCGGGTGACGAGGAGGTCAGTGCAAAACAGAAATCAACATCTTGCAATTACGGATACAGACACCATTAACCCTAGTAATGCGGAGCTGGGCCTGGCCGTCCAATCACGTGCTGCCTCTCGTCGATCCTGTACCCATATGCCGACGACTCAGGCCAGCTGCGGGCCTGTAGGGCTGAAGATGCACTTTGGCTCATCCAAATCAATGGTTGAGCCTTGGGTGGGTGTCCTTTGAGGGGCTGATATAACCTTTGCCGCTCGCGGCTGCCATGTGGGTATCTAACTCGTCGAAACTGTGATCTGAATCCTTTGCAAAACCAACCGGTTATCCAAGAAGTTGCGTAAACCGGACACAAGCCGGCGAGCAAACAATTATGTTTATGCCACATCAGATGATACCTTGGGTGAAGTCGTCCAATACCGTCATCTCCTCAAACTTCTCCATCACCCGATCCACCCTTGCCGCCTCGCGATCTGTCACAGCCAGATCAAGGTCGGTCACAAACAGTCCCGTCGCCCGGCCGACGAGCTTCTGGTTCTTCTTTGCCCTCAGCTCTTGCAGCAGGCCGAAGGCTTCCGCCATGTCCATGGCACCCTTCCTCACCACCATCGATAACAGACCCCCCGCAATCACCTCGGCAACGGTGAACGAGCTGTAGAGGCCCTGGTAGCCGCGGATGCAGCTCAGAAAGTAGAGCCGCCACTCCGGGTTGCTCGTGTCATTGGCCACGGCGTTGGCCACGTGAACGAGCGCCGAGTGGCCGAAGATGCTGAACGTGGACTGCGGATAGGACGCGTATACCTCGACCAGCTCTTTCAGTTGCTCAACAGAAGCTGCGAAGAAGGCATGCATCTGGTCGGCCGACGGCGACCATGACTTGAAGCCGTGCTGCTGATCGCTCGGGATAAACGGCCGCAGAAGGTAAAGAATTGTGCCGTGGAACCACATGCTGTGTGCATCATGAGCTTCGCGACACTCACCGCCCGGGACTGTGAACGGACTTACTGGCACACAAGGACTTGGGGCTGGCTATACTCGCCACGTTCCATGCCCTCAGACAAGTTGTCGGCCCAGGCCAGAAGGTTTATGTACTTCTCCAGGGCGAAGGCCTGCGATGAAAACCCGGGGCTGCCATCGTGTTGATACATCCATGTTATGTGAGACGATATTACCCACAACTCGCAAAAGGCCGCAAAAATCTCCGAGACAGATGATGTCGAAGACGATGATCGGCTTCTCTTCAAAGGGGTACGTGATTGAGACCCCGATTCCGAGCCCGATGAAGAAGCTTCCCTGCTTTCTCTGATACTTGGCGCCTGCTCAGCCTTGGTCACAGGGTCAGCAAGGCCGCCTCTGCCCGGAATCGGGAGAGTCGGTGGATATTCAGTGGTCGCCGGTAGATAGAACTGGGATGTCATGCTGTATGTATCCCTGTCAGGCAGTCTCCTCCGCAACAAAAGCCGGTCTACTATATGCGCACCTTAGAACGTTGAAGACCCCCCAGGCAGCCTGAGTTATTGCTCGGACGTCTGCTTCTGACATGTGGGCAAGGTCTACGGATGTGAACGCATCAGAGCAACCAAATAGCTTTAGCCGTTTGGCCATGGCCACTGCTTCCTTGATGTATCGAACGTCCAGCTCGCCATTGCCGTTACATCCGCAAGACTCGATCATCAAGGCCAAGGCAGTGATAGTGGGCAGAGTGTCATCGCTCTGCGCGAGCCAGAGCTTGCTTGCCTCTTCTTCAAAATCTTGACTCCAGCGAGACGCCTCTGGCTGCTTTGCGGCGTACGCTTGCTGAGCAGGAGAGTTAACTATGGAATCTCATGGACAGGATCTAGGGGAGACTTACGCAAGCGAATGCAAGCAGGGCATTGACGAGGAGAGCAGAGCAATAACGAAATTGACCACCAATCAAGTCATCCAGAAATAGGTCAGCGTCAAACAACCCCAAGAGAGGATGATCTGTTTCTAGGTATAGTGATATGATATCTGCTGCATCTTGGTCGGTGATGGGCACCACGGTCCAGAAACCAATGTTGAGGTTCTTCAACCGGGGGTCTTTGTGAATAGGCGGGGGAGGCGGAGGGAGAGGCCCCATTGGTGGGACAAAGAAAGCTGTGTCATATGGCCGAGTACATGTCTTCGACGAGACTGAAGGACTGTGTTCCGCTGTTTCGGCGGTGACGAGGTGGTTGCCATCCCCTAGGACTGGGAGTATCCCCCCGGCCGAGGGTGCTATCCGCGCCAGCTTAGCCGGCCTAGGTTCCATGCTCCCGGACATCTTCATACGCGACAATCTCCGAGTTTGAGGGTACGCGGAAGGATGTCTCCTTGTGAGTTCAAACTCGATGTTGGAATGGACATGAGGCAGAACTTCGCGGGGGTCTTTTGGCCCGGATGGTCTGACGGAGCGGAGGGAGGCGAACGGGTCGACAGCGAACTTCAGCTTCTGAAGCGTCTGATGAGCAACATCTTGAGGCATCGCCGTGAGCTGAGTCAACATGTCCCGGAGCATCTGGTTTTCTCGTTTAAGGGCCATTGCCGACGTCTCCGTTTCGTTGACACTGATATAGACGCATTGGACCTTGAGCTCTGTGCAAGGTGTGCAGGCGGGCCTTTTGCCATCGCACTACGGTACCAGCCTGTCAGTTTCCAGTATTCACAGACCTGGCATCACTGGAAAGCTGACTGCAATACACTTACAGCCTTCTTCTTGGACCGACAAGCGTTGCAGGCAACTTTGGTGCTCGGTAGTCGTTTTCTCGATAATGCCGGGAGCGGGCGTGAAGGAACCGGTTGTGATGTTTTTGGGGCCGGGAGCAACGCCCGCAACGGCTTGTTCTGATCAGGCATGACGGTCAAAGAGGGGCGCAGCTAGTGCGCCCTAGTGCTTCTCACGTTGAAGAACCCCCTGGATTGGAAGTTGTCTTTCTCAAGACGGTCTTTTCTGGACCGTGCAGGCGCACAAGCGCAGGTGCCAAGAGAGGACCGCTTCGCCCGAAGGCTATTTTGAGCTGTAGGGTTTGCGATGAGGGGGGAACCGAAGGGCATTCGGCGCAAATATGAGAGGAGATAGGGGCATACTAATCGATCTGTGGGCTGGAGAGGCAAAAATACATAGAACAACAGCCCGGAGGAGAAGTTGAGACAGCAGTTGAGGGCGCAGTCTTACCGTAGGCGTTGACATTGACTGGTGGGTTCTACGGCAGTTCCAATGGCGATTGACGGGACGTTCTGTGACAGAGGGACCAGCTGATAGAGCAAAGAATAATGACGATGGACGGAGAAAACCATGCGGTGAGATACCGACAGGGGCTCAATAGTTGATTGCAAGACGGGCTCGGAATAGAGCTGTGGCAAAGTTGCAGAGAGATAACATGTGGTATGTAGGTAGATAGGGGAATGGGGTGGGAGGAAGGGGGAGAAGTAGGTCGGATTGAGCTACAAGTCTTCATCTCCCAGATCCAGCCAGCCGCGCGCGTGCTTGTGTGTGTGTGCGTGCTCAGTGTGGGTTAGTTACCATGGGATGGGATCTATCATGGTCCGGAACTGCCTCCGCCTACTTAGGATGAATCCCCAACTGTAATTATTACCTAAGACTCAATGCGCGCCCTCGCAACTTCTACTTAGCTCTGATGAATTGCGGCCAGACCCATGCAGCAATGACTAAGCTTCATCAACGATTTGCACAGTGTTGCAGCGCGGTGCAAACCACTGACCCTCCTACCCCCGTATTTCTCACCTGTCAAATTGCCGTCACTCTTCCTGCCTTTTAGCGGCATCCATCCTTGACATCCTTGTATTTTGGATTTCAGTTGAATGAATGAATACTTGCACTGATCCGAGCACTGCCGACACAACAACTCTGGAACCCTCTTTGACCTCGTTCTTACCCTGCGCATAACCTGTTTGTTCACCACAGTGCGCTCCAAGTCCACCAACTTCTTTTAACAAGCGATGAGGCTCCTGCTAGACCAGCAGACTATTGTTACCCGGTGACAAGCATTTGACGCTTCTAAATTCACCATCACGCGACTTGGCTCTATCTTACGCCCTCACGCCTCACACAGACACAGACATCACTTTATTTATCCCCGCATTCCTGTCTTCAAAACCATGGCGCCGGACTCCACGCGATCGGTCTCCTCCCCGCGCGAGGCTGAGCCAGAACAGAACCGACCGGCCGATGGTCATGCAAATGACGAGCAACCAACCGAACAAGGTCCAGCTACTCCTCCCGAGGGCAACGGCAACAATTCCAACTCCAGCTCTAAGAGACAATCCAGCTCTCCCGAGTCTGGCGAGGCCAGCTCGACTGCGTCTCCCGCACCCGCCAACGGTATCAACGAGAAGCCCGCATCTTCCTCCAATGCGCCGCCCCTACCCAACGAGGCCCCGCCTCTTCCCTCCGAACCTGCGCCTACGACTGAAGACGATGGCTGGGATTTCCAGTGGGACCCGACCTCCCAGGCATACTTTTTCTATAACCGCTTCACCGGCGCTACTCAGTGGGAGAACCCCCGCGTTCCCGTAGCTGCCGCCTCGACGAGCGCAACAGCAGCGGTAGCCCCTGGTACGACCCCGGGGGCGGCGGCAGCAACCACAATCTCCGGCCCCCCTCCCCTCCCGACGAACGACCGACCCCCCGCAGGCGGCTACAACCCCGCCATCCACGGCGACTACGACCCGAACGCTTGGTACGCCAAGGGAAGCACGGCCGAGGAGAACGAGGCGAACCACGCATCGTCAGCGGCCTACGCAGCCGAGTATGGCGCCGTCGCCCAGTTCAACCGCTTCACTGGCCAGTTCCAGACCCTCGACGACGGTCCCGACCGCCACACGGATGAGGCCAAGAGCAGGCGCCAGATGAACGCCTTCTTCGACGTCGACGCGGCGGCCAACTCCCACGACGGGCGCAGCCTCAAGGCCGAGCGCAGCGGCAAGAAGCCCAGCAAGGCCGAGCTCAAGCAGTTCAAGGAGAAGCGCCGGGCAAGGAAGGAGGAGAAGCGCAGGGCTTGGCTCAGGGATTAAGACTATTGCCGTAAGAGAGGATTGGTGTTGCTTTTTTTTGTTTTTTGTTTCTTATTTTCTTTTTTGATATCATTTGGGCTTTGTGACATCTTTCACACTGAAAATCGTTCCTCCTTTGGATCGCGGAGGTCGGAGAGTATACCTCCTCATGGGCGGCGTTGAGAGGGAGTGTTGTTATCTGGTTCCTGGGGGGAGGGGGAGGGGGGATGGAACGGCTTGGAATTCGCCGTACAAAAACCTGCGCGCCATGTTGCATCGCGGACACATACACTTTACACAGACTTATCTGGGTCGGCCGCAACGGCCTCGAATACTGGGCATCACAGTATTGTATACAAAATATAGCCGAGACCAGAGACGGTCATGACCCCCATATAAAAAACTAGACTTTGTTTTCTTCATATCCAGAATCACTCGTTTGAAGGTCAGAAAAGCTCCTTTTTCCAATGGGGTATCATTTGCGTCCATCCACAAGTAGGTGACACGAGCCAGATATCCTACGTCCCCCCCCTTTTTCTCTTTTTTCGTCATTTTTCTTTCATCCCCCACCCTCCCCTCCTCTACTCTTCATCCTCATCCTCGTCCTCGTCATCGTCTAGGTCCATGTTCAGATGAACGCTCTCATCATCGCTGTCGTCCCCGTCCCCGTCCGTGGCCGGTTCAGCAGCTGGCGCCGGGGCCGCTGTCACTACCCGTTCACTTTTCCCCTCTACGCTCTGCCTCTTGGGCGGGCTCGCGCCCTCGTCGTCGAGCTTGCGCTTCTGCGCGGACGTCACGGCGAAGGGGTTCGCGACCTGGATCGAGCCCCCCTCCGCGTCCTTGGACGGGCGGAACGGATTGCTCTTGTCTTCAATGTCATTGGCGACGACGATCGTCTCTCTAGCCGACGCCTGAGCCGCAGCCTCGGCCTCCTTCATCTCCTGGTCCTCGGCGTCCCCCTTGACCTCGATCTCCGAAGCGATCCCCTCGTCGCCGTCCTCGGCGGCCTCCTCAGCCTCAAGCTCCTCGAGAGTGGCGTTGACGCCCTCGAGGACGTCGGAAGACCCCTGCGTCGAGGTGCGAATGTTGGAGCGCAGGATCTCGACGCCGCGGTCGTGCGGGAACTGCTGCACGAGGTACGGCAGGATGCTTGGGAATATGGCGCCGCCCTGGTTAACGTAGGGGTTCAGCACGCTGGCGATCATGGCGTCGCGGTTGTGCGACAGGATGGCCGTCTGGTCCAGGAGGCCGCGCAGACCCGGCTTGAGATGTTGCTGGGGCAGGTGGGTGAGGAGACCGGCAAGGAGGGCCTCGGCAGCGGCTAGGTGCGAGGGGTCGAGGGTAGGCCTGGACGCAGGCGCGGATTCTGGAGCAGTCTGCGAGGGAAGAAAGAGATCAGCGTTGGCGGCGATACTGTTCTTCTTGGTCTCGGCGGCAGTCTTGGTGACGGTTTTCGCTTCCTTGACGTAGCCTGATTCTTGCTGGATGTCGCGGCAGCAAGCCAACGAGACGATGCCGAGGGTCTCGACAGTGAGCTTCTGCAGGCCGGGGCCGGCAATGGGGAGGGTCTCGTCGAGGAGCTTATAGGTGGCGGCGCGAACGGTAGGGATGCTGATGCCGGAGCGGAAGATGAGCATTGTGTTGTCGTAGATCTCAGGAATGGTCGACAGCGCGTTGCGCTCTAGCCTCTGCACTAGGATCAGGAGGAGATCCAGGGCGGCGACATGGATGTCGGGCATCGCGGCCCAGAGCTCCTCCTTTTCCTCCCTGCCCACGGCGGCTTGGGTCTCGAGCGCCTGGTCCCAAGACTGGGACTTGGAGTTGCGGCTGATGAGCGAGACGCGAGAGACGACATCCATGATGGCAGCGACGGGGATTGTGACAGGCGTCTTCGTCGAATAACGGAGCGCGTCGGCCAGGTAATGGAGTAGGCCGACGAGTCTATCACGGCCGGCGGATATTCCGGTCCATTGGGGCAGCCGGCCAGGTACCTCGAGACCCTGCGGTTGCGCGTCAAAGTCTACATTGGAACGGGCGTAGGGTGCCGAGGCCTCCCAGGACTCCTGGACGGCGCGGAAGACCTGGTCAGCATTCAAGTGAAACTCTTCCCTCAGCTCGCCAACCAGCTTAGCCCAGTCATCACTCGGACCCGTCTTGCCTGCCGTGGTAAGAGGGAGCGAGATGGCTAGGTGTCTGCTAGCCCGACGAAGCGACTGTGGCACCGCTATGCCGTCAGACGAGGTAGGTGCCAAGTAGGGGCGGATGGCCGTCCTGATCTGACCGTTGAAAGGGCGGCAGGTCGTCGGGTAGGCGGGGATCAGGGTGGAGAATGCGTCGAGGACAGTCTCGACGACGGCCAGTGGCGTCTTGAGGTGCTGACCCGCTGCTGGGAGCTTGATCAGCTGCAGACACGCATTGAAGAAGGTCGGAATGGTTGGCGTCGCGATCTCTCTGGTGAGAGTCTGGTAACCATGGATGAGAGTGTAAATCCGGACGAGGGTGACAATGGCAATCTCCTTAACCGGGAAGGGGTCGTTTTTCTAAAGCATGTCAGCGAATGGAGCTGGAGAGGAGAACCCAGGCTACTTTGGCCTAACCTGGAGCATAGCCAAAAGCCCGCGAACCCAGTTGCCTGACTCCTTGAGGCATTCCCAGCCGCCCACATCGATGACGGCCTTGACGAGGGTTGCGCCAGTGAAGCGCCCCATGGCACTCTTGCCGTTCAACAGGGTCGTGATGATGGTTCTCAGCTTATGAACCAGAGTCGAGGCTTCAGATGAGCTGGATGTTGATTTGGGGTCCTGCGGCGCAGACAGGACATCTTTGCAGCGGAGGACATGGTTGATGAAGGCCGGGATTGAGTGAGGGAGCTGAGCCGGTGGTGTAGAAGTCAACCGACGGCAAAGGACCTTCAGATCCGGCGGAAGAGACATGTTGCTAGAGTATTGAGAGCGTATGGGTTGAAAACGGCAGATTGAGACTCTGGAGTCGTGATCGAAGCCCAGTATTGAAAGGAAATGGGCAATATCTTGGGTCCCAGCCAGAATCTTCACAAGTTGTTGATGCTGAATGAAACTTTTTCCCTGTAAGTGAAAGGTACATCTAACATGTACCCTCGACCGACCGGGTGGGTATCTGAGACATGATTGGCTGTCAGGATTACCACCGTACCGGTTATGTAAAGTGGTCCAGACACGGCTTTTCAATCTTCGAAAGGTTGCTAATTGTTAACCCCTGACTATCGTTTCTGGCCCGTGCTAGGAACCTTGCTGGCTGGCTACTGCAGTCTGCTAGGCACAAGCTTGAACTCCCATCAGTTTCACAACCTGCCGACCGTGTACCTAACCCACAGCGGTAAGGCCTGTACGTACAGCTAAACCGACTGGACCAGACAGGTATCCAACCTACCTACCTAGGCTGTCTGTCACTTTTCTGCCAGCCCAGTACACTTGGTACTTGGTGGCAGCACGCACTGCAAATAACCAAAGCGCATGCCAACCGCGTCAATCCAATCGGTTGAACAACGTGCCGTTATTAATTAAGCCATTCTTTGGGACATAAACATCGCCAACCTCCCTTCCACCTCCTTTTTCCCTTCCCTCCCCCCCAAATAGGCAGGCATCTTCAGCAATACCATGCCGTGGATCCAGATGCGCTGCTAGTAGGATTGGTTCGAATCTCTGTTTCATCACAGGCATAGGCTTAAGCATCGCGCAATGGCTGTAAGTTATCCCATTCCATGGCTCCTTTCGCCAGACCGCCCCTGGTCCTTGAACCCCCATGACGTCGAGCTGGACATTGACCAATGTGCTTATCTGTTTGTTTCTTGCAGCCCGACCCAAACAAGGCCGCCCATTACATCAAGGCCCTCGACGATGCGAGATGCGAGGGCAATTGGAGCGCCGTCCCCGAGTTTGTCCGCAAAATCAGGAAACATGCCCCTGATCGAACCTGTCGGTGACCTCGAAATAAGCACGCGAACGCCGCGATGCCCCCGTTACTGACTCTAAGCCCCCCTTAGGTCTGACTCTGGCTGCCGAAACGGAATGCGCCATCGCCCAAGCCACCGACCCGTCTGGTGCCAGCCGACCTTCGACTGCCGTCTCCAAGGACCTCGATGCGCCCAACGTGCAATCCAAGTTGCAGGCCGCCATAGAAGCCGAGACAAGGTTTCCGGAGGACAGATTTCAGGCTCAGGTCTGCGTAGGCCTGCTGCATTGGGTCGCTGAAGAGTTTGACCAGGCCGTCGCCAGCTTGCCCCAGGATATCGAACAGGAGCTTGCGCAACTCGGTGCGACCGACAAGGTGTCGGAATGGACCAAAATCAGCGCCCTGAAGGCTGCCTTCATCAAGGCGGACTGTCTAGCACGTAATAATAAGACGGCAGAAGCACTCGTTGTCTTCGACTCTGCGTTACCTTCGGTCTCCACGGCCTGGACTGGCCGCAGCGTTCCTAGGCAGTCAAAGGTCTGGTCCGAACTGTTCCTCACCGAGTACTGTATGCTCCATAGCGAAGCGCTCCGAGCGAACGAGCGGCCACTCGCGGATCCAAACTCGCTTGCCTGCTTCCGAGCCTGGGCCAGGTACTGGGAATCCATATCAGGGCCGGTCACGGGAGGCTGCGGATACAAGGGCTCTGTGCCAAGACGACAAGTCTGGTTGGAGTACTATTTGGCACTGTCCACTATCCTCGAACTGGACATACCATACCCCACGGGTTTCCTCGGTAAAGCCACAGATGGGGCTTCTGCGAGTAGCCAACTAAAGATTGAGCTCAAGAAGACGGAGGCTGCGTACGAGGCCCTCCTCATCAGCGAGACCAGTTTCCCGCGAGCGGACGAGACGAGAGAAGAGGTCGAGTCGTTTGTCAGGGTTGTTGTGAGGAACTGGTCTATCCTCTGCGGTCGCGGATGGAAAGAGCAGGATCTTGGCCAGGGGGGTCGCGAGAGTCTGAGCAGAGGCGTTCTCGACACTCTTTATGCCATGGCGACCAAGACGTACCACTCAACCGCTATTCTTCGCTGTCTCTTCACCGTCCATCTGGCTGTGGCCGAGTTCGACCTGGCCTTCAAAGCTTTCGACTCGTACCTCGACCTCGTCAGACACGGGAAGGCCAGGGTTGACAAGACGGGTCATCTGGAGGCCAACCTTGATGACGATGGTACCGTCCTTGAGACAATGTCGCAGTGCGTTCTAGCGCTATGTCGCTATGGCGGACCAGAAGCCATCGAGAAGGCCCGCGTTATCGGAAACGAGCTTGAGGATTGGCTGGCGAGACTTCCGCAGTTGAGAAACGGCATGGAAAACGAGAACACGGTGCCGGAAGAGGATGACAAGACTGTCCTTCACCCCGCAATTCGACCTCACCTGATTGCCCTTTCTTGGCAAGCGATAGGCCTGTCTCAGGCTCACTGGTCGAGAACCACATACGACGCGGCGTCGCGGACCGAGATTCAGACCAAGGCCATCAGGTGCCTGAGGAAATCTCTGTCCCCAGAGTTGGGTCGCACCCGGGATGTTCGCAGTCTGTTTGCCCTCGGCCTGCTCCTTGCCGAGAGACGAGAACTGACTCCGGCAATCGACATTGTCAAAACGGCGCTGATCTCCAACAAATCGGCAGACGACGACCAAGATCTTTACCACGGTCCATACTGGCAGCAACGCTCACTGGTACCGCTCTGGCACCTGCTGGCTCTGTTACTGAGCGCGAGGCAGGACTATAACATGGCGGCCAAGGCTTGTGAGGGCGCTTTCGACCAGTTCGGCGACCCCTCTGTCTTGTTCGGAAGACAGGACCTGCACTTCAAGAGTGAGCACCTCAATGAGGCTGAAGCTCAGGATGAGAAGATCGCCAATGAGCGAAGGGGGGCCGTAGACGACATGGACGATACCGAAAAGGAGAGCATTCTCGAAGTGAAAATGACCCAACTTGCACTTCTCGAGCTGCTCGAAGGGCCCGATGTCGCTGTCAACGCAGGCTCCGAGTTGATGTCGCTATTTATGCGGTTGTTTGGCAGCCTTGAAACCAAGCCAACCATGCAACCGCCCAAGACGGTCGACACCGTGGTGCCACGGAGCTCGGCTGGCACACTGAAAAGTATAAGGGGGAGCATCTTTGGATCTACACGAACACGGCAAACCAGCATCGCCGACAGTGAGAAGACGACCACCCCATCGCGCCCTCAAACGAGCGCAACCAGCACCGCGCCAACAATACACGTCACGCAAGAGAACGAATCGTCCACAGAGAAGAAGACACGACGACTTTCCGGTGTGTCACGTCGGGCAAGGAGCGAATCGGGTAAGAGGTCCAGCCTTCGCAAGCGAGATAGCAGCGGCGCTCGCAAGAGGACGGCAAGTGTCAGTAGCGCTGGCACCAATACCCACGCGACTGTTGTGGATGGTGACGTTTTCTTCACTCCTGCGGACGAGTTGCAGCAATCCGAATTCTTCCCACTTTCAGGCAACCGGAAAGCCTCGACAGCGTCTTCTGTTTCCCGAGGTCGCTCTCTTCATCACCTGGAATCGTACACATCCCAGAAGTCGAGGTCGACAAATTTCTCGGAAATCTCTGCCAGCGGCACTTACACCATCTCTAACCCATTGCCCCTGATCCACTTCCCCTCGGACACCCAGCGGAGGCAGAGAGCAGTTCTTCTCGTCAAAGTATGGCTAATGATTGCGGGGTTTTACCGACGTGCCGACTTGTTTGAGGATGCGAAAGGCGCCATCTCGGAGGCGCAGAAGCTTGTGGGTATGCTCGAGGCCGAAGTCACAAAAGACCCGACAGGCTCCTTGTCCATGAGAGGTAACACCTGGGCGGAAAGGAAGGGCGTTGACCAATTATTGGGAGATGTGTGGGCTGAGGTAAGCTCTACTTCCTCTACTTCTGTACCGATTGTGGGCTTCGGTGACTGACTGTTTCAACAGCTAGGCTATCTCTCTCTGGCTAAGGGGTCACCATACTTGGCCCGGTCAGACTTCGAGATGGCACTAACCCACTACCCCGACCACCCAGCAGCCATTGTGGGATTGTCCGACATCCTACTCGACATCTACAGCGAGAAGGTCCTCCCGCCTCCGGCGATTCCCACCCTCAGCGTGCCCGAGGACGTCTCCAATCTTTACCTTCGGCCCTCAGACCCACCCAAATCGGCGACACCTCAATACGGCCTGCCGTCGGAGCCTCTCGGCCTAGGCTCCCACGCATCGGGCTCGGGATTCAGTAATACCAACGACGCCCAGCAATCCGCCACGGCCGCGTCGTCGGATAATTCGCAAGATAGGACGGAGTCGAGGGAGAAGCTGCCGGTTCCGTACAAGGCGACCTCGATTCCCAAGATCGACCGCCTCGCCGCCCGCGACCGTGCGTACGGGCTGCTGTCGTCGCTGACAAAGCTCGGCAGCGCGTGGAACAACGCGGAGGCCTGGTTCGCCCTGGCCCGGGCTCACGAGGAGAGCGGCCAGATCGACAAGGCCAAGGAGGTGCTCTGGTGGTGCATCGAGCTGGAGGAGGGCACCGGTGTGAGGGAGTGGCAGTGTCTTGGAAGCGGCGGCTACGTGCTTTAAGAGTGATCTTGTAAACTAATAACTTTGGGCCCTTGGTCAACATGGGTCCCCGTCGCCCCGCTTGGGCTTGCTGTTGGCTCATCAGTCTGCTCGCCGGTCGAAGTTTAGAGGCGACCAGGGCTTTGTAGCAATATCCGACAGCCGATTGCGGTCCCTTTTATCTACCTATCCATGGGAGTGTGCGACTTGTTCATGCAGAGGCCGAGGGCTGGGAGAGAGGGCTGCGGATCATTTTCCTGCAGTGCTTCTCGCAAGGGGTCTGTCCGTCTTGTCGTAGGCCGCGCATTCCATGAGGACGGGACGGCTTGCCTTGTGAGCAGACTTCTTCTTAGCCCCTGTCTTCAGAGGACCAGTTTTTGTTGTTACCTGGCTTACACTTTGCTGCCCTTACCTAGTCGCGGTTCTCCGCGCAGGCAGTAGCAGGCTGCATGTCGTACGGTCTGCGCGCACTATATCGCGCGGATGCAGTTTGTACGGATGGCGGCAAATGAGTTGAACTCCAAGAGGCGCCTCGCATGTAGGTCGTGTCTACTATGATGTCTCACCGTGAAACCCATCATCTGAGCTGCTTCGAATGTTCAAACTACTGCTTCATATAGAGTTGTGGGTGTCTCAACAATAATTACTTCAAATTCATACATGGCTCATGCCCAGACTGACTAGCCACTTGAGCTACCGTTCTCGTTTGAATCCACTCAAGCACTGCACCAATGTAATCCCCAAACGCCAAATCGAATTATATGCCACCAAGTGCCTGTGATGCAACAAACTCCGCTCGTCATGTCCATTCCGTTCCGGGACCATCGCATGGTGCAGGCTCAAAAGAGAGGATTTTTGACCGCTGATCGTTCATCACCATGCCACCAGAGAGGGCGGTAGTTTGGGATACTCCCTCCCCTCAATGATCTCTGTTCCAAAGGGGTACAGTGAATCTCCCGCTTCCTCACCAGCTTCTGACTGATCATCACTTTCCGCCTCAAGCACGCCCTCAAGGTCTCTCTTCCAGTTTGCTTTGCAGTTGCCGGGCACATACTTGGCGGCGTCCATGGCAAGTGTGAGTTTGACCTCGGGGCAATAGTCCCAAATATGCTTGCGTAGCTTCGGAGTACCCCATATGGGACCATGAAGCCACAGGCCGCTGCCTCCCGTGTGGTACCCCATGGGCTCGTAGAAGCCCTCACGATAGTCGTCAATGCCCGATATCAACTCTCCTTCAGCGGCAGCCTCGAGTGTTGCGTCGTCTCCTGCCTTGATTGTGGCCCCTTGGCCCGAGTGCATCTCGCCACTAAAGTACAGCGACACAGTACCGTTGGCCACTTTGCTTCCCGGACGGTGAGCAAGGCGCTCGGCAAGCCAAACATCCTCGGGCTCTGAATTGTCAGCGCGCTGCTGGTTTCTCAGGATGTCGATCATGGCGCTGACACGACGTATGGACAGCCCTCCATTGCCACCCCAGCGACCGCCAGGGTTCCAGGGGGCACCGATCCAGTCATACTCGAGATAATCGTTGATGTTTCTCTTACTGTTGGCGCAGAGGATGCTGTCTGTTTGAAAGACAAGGAGCCACTCGGCAGGCTGCAAGACCGTCTCGTAGAGCCACAGGTTTGTTAGATAACGACTGATCATCTCCTGACCAGCTGTGCTCATGTTGGCGGGAATGTAGGTCAGGTCCAATTTGCCGGCAGCGACTTGTTCGCGAATAGCGACAGACTGGTTGATGGACTTGACGGACTCGATAGAGCCCATGAAGCGGAAGCGCCAATCGGGTGGCACCACGGAGATGAAGTGCAGCATCAAGGGCGCGAGAATGGGATTGGGTCGGTTCTCTACGAGGAGAGCGACCTTGGAGTGGTTGTATGGCGAATGTGCGTATTCGAGAGAGATTTGCGGCACGTTCATTGTCTTGATCGTAGGCAGAGAGAGCAATAACGAGACAATACTAACACGACAAGTTTAGCACTCGACTCGGTCCGGGGTTTCAGGGACCATCAGCTTACAGAAAGAGTACAAAAGCGCCAGTTGCTCTCATGCGGCGGCTCGTCTGGCGCCAGACCTTGAAAATGACAAGCTTGAGTTTCTCCCACACTTCTGCCAGGGTTGGCTCGCCATTGGGAGCAAGCTCTGAGGGCGAGGACATGTTGACAACAGGGCGGACAGAGGAGCAAGCAGTCTCTTCGAGACGAAATGAATGGGTGAACGATGTAAAGCAAGATTCAACCTCTGGGGAGGGTTAGTTAACAAATGCGACTCGAGCCCAGAGCGACCCTGGGAGCGGGCGTGCTCTCGTTCGCAGGTCGGGCCGGTCCACAGCGGAATAACGCGAGGTCGATGACGTGGATGGGTCTGGTAGCTTACAGTAAAATCAGTACATGTCGGTCCTTTGGCTGGTGACGACGACGGCGACGACGACGACGACGGCGGCGACAACAGCAACAACAACAGCAACAGCTCGCTGTAAAACAGAACACCTACTCGCGCAGGCGACAGCTCATAACCCGGACGGTGGTATGAGGGTCAGTTGAGTTGGACGAAGGTGGAGTTGGTAGAAGAGAAGTAAGCGAAAAAGAAAAAGAGCGAAAAAGATAGAAGGGATAGCGATAGATGGAGAAGCTGGGAAAGTGCAATTGACACATGTGCGCTAGTAAGTCACAATAGACGGCGTGCTTTTCCTCCGGCAACTCCTCCCTTGACACCACCACCCTTCTGATCTAGCGAGGGACAGGACAGGAAGGGAGGATCTAATGATACATAGGTATGTAGTAGTAGGCAGGTAAAACAGGCCATGTAGGTAGGAAGGTAGGCAGGTAGGGGGTAGTAAACTGTTATGTACCGCGGTAGGGCGGAGGTTGAGAGAAGGGAGATGGGAGAAAGGAAGGCAAGAAAAAGAGAGTTACAATGGTTTGTTTAGCAGGCACCAATCATCAACAGGTCTAGCCCTGGTTCGTGGAGGTTTTACACATACTCTAGGGATTCCAGTGTCTAGAAATCTTTTTAAAGTGTATTGTGTTGAGTATAGACTTATACTGTGTCTTTCCAACTGGTTTAGAGTGTTATTGTGTACCTCTGTGCCCGCCACCTCAATAGGGATTCCCACGAGTACGAATCTGTTCCAGAACAGTGAGACCACCCTTGCTGCCGATGGAGCCAGTGTCTAATTTAGTCAAGTGCCGACGAGCCAGGTACCTACATGTATCATTCGAGTACACCGTACTCCCTGTCTGTACTTGTATGCCTACGTACTGTAGATCTCAAGCCTCAAGTCTCTGCTGGTGTGGAACAGGCAGATCAGACTCGTCGCACAATCGCAGCCCAATAGAAGAAGAAGAAATGAAGTCAAGGCTCGTCTCCAGCAGCTTCATCCCTGCAGAACTTTCTCTGCCAACAGCGAACCCTAACTAACCTCCATCTCGCACAACCAACCAACAACCAAACCACCCGCCCCTGAGCCAGCCTTCCGGTATTGCCGACCTTCGTGCTCATTAACCCGACTGCATTAACGTGCAGGGGATGCACTCTTTCGATCCTGCAGAGAGCCGTACCTTGGTGGCCACAGGTAGTACAGGTAACATCGTCCATCGGCCGGCTGAACGGGCACACGCTGCAGGTGTATGTACAAGGGAGACGCTGCTGAAATTGGTGTCTCATGTCGCTCAAGGCTAACGGGGCAACTCTCGGTTTCGACTTTACACACGTTACAGGGGGTAACGATGTACGGAATAAATGTACCGTGGCACCGGTGGCAGTCAGCTCGGCCGACACCGATCTGTCGAGTCGCAGTGTGCTCTGTGCAACCGCTAGAGGAATGAGTTGATAGAATCCCTCGCCGCAACCGGCAGTTGGCACCAGTCCATGCAATGCTTCGCCGCACGCTTGCTTCTATCCGGGGCCGGCATGGATCGACGACCAAGATGAAGGGTTTCCCGAAGCCCCAAGTCTATAGCGGCAGCGCCCGATGTACCGGTAGGGCTTTGCCGTCAGACCTTGCCTCTCCGAAAACAGCCCTTCTTGCTAATACGCGGGTTATCGCATGGAACTAGTGCCACCAACAGGAGCGGCGCGACTAAGGCTGCATGGCGCCAAGTCGTGGAAATAGGAACTCGCACAACGCTCGTAGGTAGGTAGTCGACCAACGAGTCACGCGTAGGTATATCCATACGGAGTTCACGTATCGCATAGCCATGCACAGACAATCCCGAGCTCCGACGTCGAGTCATGACGGTCACCGATGCCAATCCATGGGAGAGGTAGGGGCGAAGACGACATAATCGACGAACGCTGCGACCCGGGATGGAGGAACACCGCCTGGGCTGTATGAGCAAATGTCGGGGCCGTGGCGGTGTTTCCGATCAGCGAAGGACACCCTTGAGGGGCAACCACGAGAGAGAGTTTAATGACGAGGGCGCTTCTGGCGAACCTTAGCAATAGCAATACCTAGGTACTATGTAGTATCCGCTGGTCTGAGATTGTTTTACTCCGTACCTTGTAGCGGCATCCACAGTAGACCAATCCTACATACCTGTAACCCGGGTGGGTATCTATCTATCTATCTAACCTTGGTATGTTTTTGCTTTAGGAGGCAGGTTGGCACTCGGGTCACTACCATATGGCAACCGGCCATCTGTTTTGTCACCGGAGTGAAGTTGGTTAGGTAGCTTCCGGCTTACGATGCACAAAAATTACCAATAAGGGAGGAGCCAGCGCAGGTGGGACATGCGGCAGTAACTGATTTCCCTACATGCAGCGCCAGCACCAGAGAGAAGGTACCTGCGAGTACTTTTCTGTCACTTGCGCCTTCCCTAAAAATGTCCAGTTCATCCCGCAGGCGTCGTCGTCTTCCGTGTATCAACCTGCCTCCCTGCGCCAAGGTGATCCATGTTCCCGTTCATGTCCCCCCACTTCCATAACATAATAGTACTACTGTTCGCTTTCTCGTCTGTAAGTAAGTACAGTGACATGTAACAAGTCTGGGCTCACCTGCTTCCCCCCATTCTGGGGATTCCTCTCCAAGACCCTACCCTGCAACCCAGCAGAACAAGTCGGATCTCGGTAACTTTTCATCTCAGCATCAAGCCGTGCTCACTGAAGCTTCGTCATCTCACAAGCATACCATCTTGTCTTTTACCCCCCTCCCCCCTCCTCCCTTGAATGACAGCTGGCTCTCACCTGGCCGTCTGCATCAGACCACACCCGCATCAACCGTATCTCAGTCTCGCTTACCTCCTTGGGCTATCTGTGGCTCGAAGCCCCCCCTGGAAAGCCGAATCCCTCCCTGGATATCTATTACCCAAGTTCACGTTGCCATACACTCTGTGCGGTTTTCAACACGTGGCCGACATGATGTGCCGTTGACCTTTGCCGACTCGGAGACTTTCGTTTTCTTTCTGCGAATCGGGTCACCTAGAACTCCTTGTCGTCGACCTTATTTGCAACCGCTGCAACGTTTTTGTCGCCGTCCAGTCCTCTCGTTCGCGCTGCGGCTCTCCTGCGCCACCCCTCGACGTAAATCTCTAGCACCATGGCTGCCACGAACAGTCCCGCAGGCGGTTTCGCCATCACCAAACCGCGGCTTCTGCTTTTGATGTCACTTGTCATAACGTTTGTCTCCCCATCTTGAACACGTCAGGCGATTCTCGGAGGGGGTGAAAGAGAAGGCTGCTAACATGAAGCACAGCTGGTGGTTTGCTCATCTTCTTCCCGGCTACAAACCCATGATCAAGGCCGAGCTCAAATCGAGGTTAGATGAGGCAAGACAGAAAATCCCAAAGATCAAGGTCGACTGGGAGCCCACCGCCGACCCGCGAGCCAAATACAACGCCTCCAAGCTGGCGTTGATCATTGAACCGCGCCCTATCCCGCATCTTGTGCCTCAACTTCTCCACATGACTTCCGTTGTGCCTCCGGACTGGAGGTTTCTATTTATTGGCTCCAAAAAAAGCGTGGTCAGCGTCGCTCGGAGTTACGGCATTAAGCACCAGCAAGTCATCGGAAAACTTGATCTGATGGTTCTTCCCGACCCCTGGAAGATCGACACCAAAGAGCATGTCTTTCGTATGTTGACCGATGTGCGATTCTATGACGAATTCCTTCCTGGGGTGGAATGGATTCTAAAGTTCGAGTCGGACAGCATTCTCTGTTCCAACTCGCCCAGAAGCCTCAATGAGTGGCTAGGGTGGAGCTGGGCCGGCGCTCCCAGGTATGCCATGACGATGTGCTGACCGATGCTGGCCTTTCTTGCTAACCCTGCATTCAGAACCCCTGACGACCGCTTCTCGGGAAACGGTGGCCTTTCTCTCCGACGAGTATCCTCTATCAAGAGGGTACTTGAATTCCAGCAGCGATACAACGACACGGAAGCAGAAGACGAATGGTTCGGCAAGCGGCTTTGGGTTATGAAGGGTGAGAAAGTTGCCCACGGAAACAAGGGCGTCTTGGCCGTGGAAGACATGTACTTGGAAAAGCCCATGGGCTACCATATCAGGGACGGTGGCAATAGCCTCTCGGACGCGGTCTGGAAGGATCCGAAACAGCGAAAGAAGATTTTCAACTACTGCCCAGAGATCAGCATGATCATGGACATGAAATTGGAGCGCGAACGTTGCGATGATGACAACGGAGAGGGCGGCCTTGGCCCAACGGATGCCGAAAAGGCAGAGGCCGAGGAAGAGGCCAAGAAGGCAGCCGAAGAGGAAGTGAAGAAGGCGGTCGAAGAAGCCAAGAAGGCAGCTGAAGAGGAACGCAAGAAGAAGGAGGAAGAAAAGAAGAAGCAGGAGGAAGCGGAGAAGGCGGCCAAAGAAGAGCTAACAAGCAAGGTGGAGAGTTCCCCGACGCAATCCGACTCGGGAGACACTTCGCCACTTACGAGCGAAGAAATTGCTGAGCTCCTTCGCCAAAAGGATGCGTCGAAGGGTGGTGACAGCACGGGTATCTATGCTGACGATGCTTTGGGGAAGGCAACAGCTTCGGGTTCACGATCGGATGGCAAGGAAAAGGCTTCCTCTGTTGGCCAAGTGTCATCACCGAACAAATAAGGAAGGCTGGCTCGCAAACGAGCAGGTTTCAAGGAGAGGCTCATCAAAGGGGGCTCAGCACGGCGATGGCATTAGGTTTTAATACGGTATGTACTTTTGCCTGATGCCGTGGTGTCGATATATAGGGTCCAGGACGTTGAGCATCAGGCCGTCCGTCGACGATACAGACACCACCGAGATGACAACAGCCAAGGGAATATAGCGACGAGGGCCTCGAGGTTACGGAAGGCCTGTAATGTTGGAGGACTGTCGGCGACTCACTCACCAGGGTGAGGCCAGTGGTGACGACCCCGGGAGGGATCAGCAAGCGGTTTTAATATGTATAAGGGGTTCTCCTGCGCCATGGGAGGCGGCATCGGGACGATGCCACAGTTGATGGCATACCGGTTTCGGCTAAATGATTCACGTGGAGCGTCTTGGGATGGAGAGGCAGGCCATATTTACATATTTACCTTAGCCAGGTAGTTAGCAATGGTGACTGGAACAGGTGCACTTTGGTCAGCGCATGTGGCAGTTTGTTTTGATATGGCAATGGTGGCGTGTCGTTGTGTGGGAGAAGCTGCGTGATGCCCGGGCCCTTGAATTACTTTCGGCGCGAGACGCATTCTGCCGCTCATCAGAGTCCAGCCCCCCAAGCACGGGCTGGCTACGTGCAGATGTGGCGAGATTTGGGGGATGAGTCTGAAGCTTGCATGCATGGTGCAGAGGGGATGCTGCTGGGCCTCGTCCGCATCCAGGTAAGGTTCGGCTGGCGCTTACAGTTTCCCGCCCGTGACATTACCACAGCTGAACCAGACTGTCGGATTAGGCTACATCTGTTGTTACCTGAACCATAGCACCAAAGACCAGCTGCTCGATATGAGTGCATGTGTCAGTGCCAAGCCCCCACGTCTTTGGAGCGAGAGAGTAGTTGAGACGGCGGATCTAAACTACAGGGGATACACACGACCGTCACCTGCGTGGTGCAGTAGTGCCAAGGCCCTGGGGCGTCCCCACTTCCACGCGATGATTACCTACCTAACTACGGAGTAGGTGGACGGGAACGCCGCCTTCGTTCCAATTCTATTTATCCTCTCCGCCTACCTGTCCGTACCTTACACATCACCACACGGGCTAGCTTTGGCAAGCCCATACATGATACGGATATAGTACTTACTACCTTCCTTGGGCACCTACCGATTGCCACCCTTCTTCCCTCAGAATGATAACTTCCAGTACCTAAATCAAACAACGCTGCGGTAGACGACGCCCTTCAGCAGCGTTGCTGGCATCGGCGCCGTCTTTTGTTACCTCGCCTGTTTTCTTCTTGTTTTGCACGAAATGGCGTCGAAATATGCGCCCTCGGCCTGGCTACTTTCATCACTCGAGCCTCTCGGGACTCGTCAGTGCGTCCGCGACTAGTCTCTCCTGTCCCATCTCAGCCTCATCATGGCTTGTCGCCTAGCCCGCCTTGGCCATCGATGATCTCTCGTGTTTTCATGCTTCTGCCCGTTTCCGGTCCTTCGTTGCTCCACACCCTCTCCATCGTCGGTTTTTTGTACCATTTCCAAGCCCGCCGTCCCATCTCCGCTCCGATGGCTCCTTCTTGGCGGTATCCGTGGGCAGACACGGCCAAGTCCCTCATGTTATGTCCATCTTATAATGGCCTCGCTCTACGCAGGCCGTCCTAGACCGCACCAGCTTGACGCATCGGCCCTACGCAAGGTAAGCTCCTGATCCTTCTTATTTTCTTGGTTTGAGCACCTCGGTCCTCCCGACCGAGGGAGACTAGCGGCTATGGCTCTCGTCTACCGTCGCCTTTCTTCGTCTAGGAGGACCTCATGGCCGACATCAATACAGCCGTCGCCATCACTACGTATATAACATCGCAGTCCACGCCATAAGGGTCCATGGAGAAACCCAAATTCGGCTCCTTCTATCAACGCGATTTTTAAGACCATAAAAGAAGCCCCGTCCGTCGTTATTCTTCGTCTGTTGAGTCGTTGCACAGCCTTTCTTTGGAACCCTCTTCCGGCCGGAGTTACCTCCACCCAATCGACTGAGACTGCACAGCTCCAATACCATCACGATGCGTTGGTCCCCCGTGCTGCTCGCCGCCATTGCAGGGCTAGAGGCAGCTCATGCTCACGGAAACGTGGCGCACCCCAACATAGTGTTGCCGCGTCTAAAAAACAAGGAAGAGTTGCGGCAGAGGCGCGCGGCATTTGAGCCTTGGAACCCCCCTCCGTGGCTAACAAGCCTCACAACCACGCCAGGAACCATTTGGATTCCCGTCAGGCCTCTACTACCATCCCAGTTGGAGACAACGATCAGTGTGGAGGAGACTTTGGAAGGTGTGCAAACGGATTTTGCTGTTCAGCTGAAGGGTACGTGGCTTCATCCTTTTCCCCTTGCGGGGAGCAATCGACTAATACCGGGTAGATGGTGCGGAACGGGACCAGACTCCTGCAGTTCGCCCGACTGTCAGATCAACTACGGTCCAGCCTGTGATGGCAACCAGAAGCCCAGCGGCGCTGATACATCCAAGGACACGAGAACTCGGAAGGGAAGCGTTCCTTACGGTGGCGTGGGCATCTATTCCTGCGAAAAGGACGGCGATATTGCCGTCACCTATGATGACGGTCCTTACCTTTATACCGCAGCCATGTTAGACGCCTTCAAAGCTCATGGCGCCGTCGCCACCTTTTTCATCACCGGCAACAACCTTGGCAAGGGTCAGATCAATGTGAAGTACCGCGATGTCATCAAGGTTAGCTCTCCCATCTCAATGGGTTCACTAGGACACAGGCCTAACTATTCTAGCGCATGGTCGCCGAGGGCCACCAAGTTGCTAGCCACACTTGGTCGCACGAGAACCTCGACCAGATGACGGCAACGCAGCGTAAGAATCAGATGATTTATAACGAGATTGCATTGAAGGATATTCTCGGCTTCTACCCTACCTATATGCGTCCGCCTTACTCTATTTGCGGAACTGATTGCCAGAAGCTGATGGTGGACCTTGGCTACCACATCACCTATTTCGACCTCGACACTGAGGGCTATCTCCACAGCGATCCCAGTCAAATCCAAGTCAGTATAGACCTGTGGGATGCGGCCATGACTGCGCGATCGTCTTGCAACGCCAGTTATCTGCACATTGAGCACGACATCCACGAACAGGTTGCTACGACCTTCACCAACCATATGCTCGACTCCATTGTCGCCAACGGTTGGAGGGCCGTGACCGTCGGCGAGTGCTTGGGCGACCCCCGGCCAACTGGTACCGCGGCAACGTCCCCGCATACAACTTCAAGATCAGTGCCGTCAGCCCCAAGGCCTGCACCGGCACGAGCCCGGCCACCTCCAAGGCCACCTCCAAGGCCACCTCCAAGGCCACCTCCAAGGCCGCTTCCACCCCCCCTCCGCCGCGTCAAACTCCGCCGCGTCAAACTCCGCCGCGCCAACCTCCACCGCTCTCCCCGTATCGCTCGATGCCACTTGTGGTGCCACGGCCGGAAAGACCTGCCAGGGCTCCTCCTTTGGCAACTGTTGTTCTGTGAACGGATGGTGCGGCAGCACTTCCGCCTACTGCGGTACAGGCTGCCAGCCCAAGTACGGCACATGTGGGAGTCAGTCTTCGTCGGTTGGGGCGAGCACAGGTAGGACCCCCTCATCTTCATCGTCTGGCCGTGGCAGCAGCAGTACTGCATCCCCTTCTGCCTCGGGGGCCATCAGCGCTGGCGGCAGGACAAGCTCGTCCAGCAGCAAGACCAACAGCGTCAGCGCTCAGTCCATCGGCTCGACCTCTCGGTCAAGCTCCTCCACACGATCTCCTTCGTCGGCTTCCTCGGCTTCGGGAACTTCTTTCCCTCCTAGTGCTGCTGCTGCCTCCCCCAGCCCTGCCACGCAGTCTGCTTTGTCGGCTCCGTCGCTTTCGCTATCTGCAGGAAATTCTTCCTCTCCCAGTGCTGCTGCCTCCCCCAGCCCTGCCACGCAGTCTGCTTTGTCGGCTCCGTCGCTTTCGCTATCTGCAGGAAATTCTTCCTCTCCCAGTGCTGCTGCCTCTCCCAGCCCTGCCACGCAGTCTGCTTTGTCGGCTTCGTCGTCTTTGTCGTCTGACATGAGCTCTTCAGGAACTTCTTCCCCTCCTAGTGCTGCTGCTGCCTCCTCCGGCCCCAGCACGCAGTCTGCTTCCGCCTCTGCTGCATCTCCATCTTCCACTCTTCTCGTCTCTACGGACGGCGCTTGTGGCGCTACCAACGGAAAACAGTGTTCCGGCTCGACTTTTGGCAGTTGCTGCTCCCCGTACGGATGGTGCGGTTCCTCCGCTGCACATTGTGGCAGCGGATGCCAGTCTGCTTACGGCACTTGCACCAATGTCGGCGGCAACACCAAGATGTCGCTCGACGGAGCCTGCGGCGCCTCAGCCGGTAACGCCACCTGCACCGGCTCGGATTTCGGTAACTGCTGCTCCCAGTACGGTTACTGTGGTAGCACTAGTGATTTCTGCGGTGCCGGTTGTCAATCTGGCTTCGGTACCTGTTGTGAGTACTCCATTGAGGGCGATACTGTTCGAGAGCGGCTCCCCTTGCATCCTTCTCTTTTCTCTGTTCGCTGACCCGTCTTTTCCCTTTTTCAGAGATACAAAGCAACCAATGTTCCTGTTCAGTGTCGACTGCTGATGCCGGTCCGCCCACTGCGACAACGCCTGCGGTGCGGCGAGTCTGTCGGCAGCAGGACGACGAACCTCTGCCCTGATCTTCGCGTTATGCTCGCCCCCCACCCGGCACGATACCCTGCCGCCATACGGCATCAGCCAGATCAGGGTAGCGTGTTGTGGTGGTATGCCGCCAAACAAAAGCAGCACATAGCCGAGCTGTGAGCTGACGGGGAGCCGTGGCAAACACAGCAGTACAAATTTCAAT
This sequence comes from Colletotrichum navitas, assembly GCF_030913465.1. Classification (NCBI taxonomy): domain Eukaryota; kingdom Fungi; phylum Ascomycota; class Sordariomycetes; order Glomerellales; family Glomerellaceae; genus Colletotrichum; species Colletotrichum navitas. The sequence continues at coordinate 154,078 of NW_026850612.1, read as the reverse complement.
TCGCAAACAACATCCTATAATATTAATGTCTTATGATAATTCTTTTATCGGTATTCTCACTTGTTTTTATGGGGTTTGCTGGTCTGTTCTTGTTGGGGGAGCCAAGGGCATTGATAGGCTTTTAATCAGTACATATTCTACATTCAACCCCCCCCCAGGACGTGAAGAAGCAGCTTATTTGTTCGACTGGCATCGCGAGCCGCAAAGTCTTTTCTCGGCTTTCATGACCGTAAGCTGCTGGCCTTGTTCGTGACTCTCCTCTTCCAGCGGAGGGGCTGAGCCGAGGTATGAAGTAGAGCGACACAATCCACTACGATCCTGTCGCAAATCATTCATCTACGGCTTTTTATATATGTGAAAGTCGGATTGGCTTTCTAGATAATATGGATATGCCAAATCGTCTCTGAGAGAGCCAACCATCTTATCCCCATCCCCTTCCATCTAACCCTGGCTCCCTGCTCGCCTCTCCCTCCGAGCCTTCAAGGCAGTCGCCCGATCGACCTGCTGCGCCGTAAAGGACGCGCACGCCGCCCGCTCGGTCCCCAAGGCGTCGGCCGTACCGACGACGACGGCGTGGATGCGGTCGAGGCGCCGCTCGATGCGCCGGAAGACCTCCTCGGCGCGCTCGCCCTCGAGGCGGTCCGCCTCGGCGACGGCGGCGACGGCCTCCTCCTGGTGGCGGAGGCAGCGGCTCGCGAGCCCGTGGTCCTCGTTGACGCGGGTGACGATGTCCGCCGGGAGGGCGCCGACCTCGAGCGGCTGCCGCTCGGCCGCTCTGGCGTGCTCCCCGCGCAGGGTGGCGGCGTGCTGGAGTTTGTCGCGGGCCCGCCGGCGGTGCCCGGCGATCTGCGCGGCGAGGGAGGCCAGGCGCGTCTCGGCGGCGGCGTCGGCGACGGCCCAGGGGTTCTCGGCGGCGGTGCCGGGCGTGTCGCTGGCGTTGGGGCTCGCAGTGGCGGTTGCGGCGGCGATGGCCGCCGCTGCTGCCGCCTCCTTAGTGTCTCGGGTCGCCGGGTCGCCGCCGAAGAGGAGTGATCCCAGGCCGACAGGAACGGGGCCCGCAGTGCTGCGGGGGTCGCTAAAGAGGGAAACGAAGGTCGCGGGGCCTCCCGTACGGCCCGAGGGGGGGACGGTGTCCCGGATCGTGTCGGTGCCGGGGCTCCGCAGCTGCTTGAGCTGCGCGAAACCGCCGACTCTGGGGTCCATGAAGGACGGGGGAAGGCGGTCCAGGATAGCTTGGGGAACTGCGGGGTCCTCGGGGGTTGCAGACTTCTTGGGCTCGGCATGATGGCTCTTGACGAGGGAGTTGAGGCGCGGGGTATCATCGCTCTCGTGGTATACTGTGAACGGGTCTACAGGGGGCTCGGGGCGACAGGCGGTCGGGGGCGGGGAGAGGTCCCCGACGGCGGAGGCCGGACGCTTCTTTCGTCGAGCGGCGGCGGTGGTCGGGGGGTCGTCGATGTCGCCGGCACAGACCTTGGCGCTGTGCTTGTCGACGAGGCCCCGTAGGGACCAGTCCCGGATGTGGTGCGCGAGGCGCGGCTGCCGGGCGTAGAAGCTGCGCTGGACGCGGAGGACGTCGCCCTCGAGAGCACCCGAGCCGAAGCACAGGCAAAGGGCGACGACCTCGTGGGACGGGGGCTCGATGCCGTTGTGGTAGGCGGCCTCAACGGCCCAGCGGAGCCCGCAGTCGAGGCTCGGCATATCGACCTGCGCCTCGATGGTGTCGACGAGCATCTTGCGGTAGTCGTCCGAGACGGTGGCGGGGATGCGCTCGACGAGCCGCTGCTTATAAGCGCGGAGAGCCGCGGCCCTGGCGGCGGGGGACTCGGGGGCGGGAGATATGGCGCTAGGGGGCGTAAAGACGGCAGCCGTGGTGTTCTCCATCTCGACGGAACCTGGTGTGCCGCTGAAAGATTCCGGGATGGGATTTTTGATAGTTGGGTGTTGATGGCTTGAGAAGACGAGGCGAGGGGTTCAGGGGTCGATTTTGCGTGTGGCCTGGTAACGAGGCTTTCGAGCGGAAGGAACGCTCGGGAAGCACCTGCTATTGGGATTTAATTGAGAACTGTGGAACCACCGGATGGTGAGGTTCGTCCAAATGTGAATGAAGGAGTAGTGTTGCGGAGGTGTACGGATGCTTTTGTTTCTCTTTTTGGCGTGTTCATTCGAGCGTTACGTTGTATGTTGTTGCAATGGAGGATATCGGTCGGTCGGTCGGTGAGGTAACGAGTGTAGGCGAAGCAGGAATGAATGCGGCTCGAGGGATCAACGTTTGTAGATTGGGTGAATGAGTTCTGTTTCATAGGCATCCCTTTCCTTCTATTCGTTCTTCTAATACTTTTGTCTACACGGCTTCAGATGCTGCTTGATGATATGTTCTCGTCGGATTGCATGGCCCCTCGGGAAGAGGTGAGAGATGGCCTGCTGATTCGTTCGTTTAGAGAGGTCTGCAGTCCGCAGAAAGAGGGAGGCAGCGAAAGAGGAAAAGGGGGGCCACAGGAATATGTAGGTACGAGAGTTTTGTTTATGAAAGACGGCCGAGATGCAGTTGGGTTTCGGGAGGGAGACTGCATCGCAGCAGTCACGACTACCATCGTACCTCACAACCTATATACTCTTCGCTCAACGATGTGTCTCCATTCAAGCCCACGAATATGTGACGTCTCGACTGGTGGCCGCTTGAAATTTCAGAGTCTTCACTGAGCCCAGCACAAAAAAGAGACTGTAGCAACAATGCATCGTCCCCTTGGTCGGACCATGGGCGTTGTATTTGCAGATCCACGCCAAACCTTGGGCTGTACCAGGGGGTTGAGTTGAGCTCCGCCGCCGATGGGACGTCGGCGCTTGATATCAAGTGTGAGCAATCACCGAGCAACGGGTGAAGGAGCTACCCGCTCGTCAAGTTGACATGAACCGCTTTCACGTTACAGTACCCCAACAGCCCGGCCTCCCCCAGTTCTCTCCCGATGCCACTCTGCTTCACTCCGCCAAACGGCACCCTAAAGTCCGAATCGTTGCTGCTGTTTACCCAGACCATGCCGGCCTCGAGCTCTCTCGCAACGCGGTGCGCCCTCGCCAGGTCCTTGGTAAACACGGCGGCGCCCAGCCCGTACACCGAGTCGTTGGCCATTTCCAGCGCCTCCTCCTCGGTCCAGAACTTCACCACGGCGGCGCACGGCCCAAAGATCTCCTCGCGATAGACGCGCATCGACGTTGTCACGTCCGTAAACACAGTCGGCTGCACGAAGAAGCCCTTGCCGGAAGCCTGCGGGGCCGGGGCGCCGCCCAGAGCGATCGTTGCCCCCTCATCCTTGGCCGACTGGACGAAGCCCAAGACGCGATCGTACTGCGCGCGTGTGATCTGCGGGCCTTGGTAGGTGGCCTCATCAAAGGGGTCGCCGACGACAGAGATATCGCGGACCGTGGCGGCGAACTTTGCGATGAAGGACTCGTAGACGGCTTCTTGGACCAGGATGCGCGAGGTGGCCGTGCAAACTTGCCCCTGGTTGCTCATGATACCCTCGTGAGACCACTTGGCGGCCTGGTCGAGGTCGGCGTCGTCGAAGACGATCAGGGGCGACTTGCCACCGGTTTCGAGTGTGACGTTCTTTAGAGTACCGGCGGCGAGCTTCATAATCTCCCTACCCGTGGCGGTACTTCCGGTGAAGGCGACCTTGTCGACCCCCGTGTGCCTAGCAAGGGCAGCGCCAGCGTCGGGGCCGTACCCGTTGACAATGTTGACGACGCCCGGAGGAAAGCCGGCCTCTTTGATCAGCTGGGCCACGTACAGCATGGAGAGCGGCGTCTGCTCGGCCAGCTTCAACACAAGGGTGTTGCCACAACTCAGCGCGGGCCCCAACTTCCACGCGCTCATGCACAAAGGGTAGTTCCAGGGGACGATCTGACCACACACGCCGAGCGGCTCCTTGATCGTGTACGCCAGCTTGCCCGGGCCGACGTCCATGGTCTGGCCGTGGATCTTGTCGGCATAGCCGGCGTAGTAGCGGATGACCTCTGAGAAATGCGGCACGTCGTAACCACGGGACACGGAGTAGGGCTTGCCGTTGTCGAGGGTCTCAATGGTGGCCAGAGTCTCGAGGTTGGCGTCGACAAGGTCGGCAAGCTTCATCATCATGTACCCGCGGTCAGTGCCGGAGAGGCGGCTCCACGAGGGGTGCCTGAAAGCGGCTCGCGCAGCAGCGACGGCGCTGTCGACATCGGCAGGCGTGGCGGCATACACGGAGCAAATGTCCTCTTCGTTGCTACGTCGGGTAAGCAGACGGTCTTGGTCTCGCACGAGGAACAGATCAGGGCGGCAGTCTCACAATGGATTGGTGGTTGGGAGGGTCTGGGCGTTGGAACTCTGGACAAACTCATTGTTGATGAAGAGGCCGAGGGGCTGCGTCCATGTCCTGCCGTTCGGGGCCGTCAGCTCGGTGGCGGCGGCGATGGTGGTCCGGCGACGGGGCGAGGTTGCGAAAGCGCGATTGGCCGACGGGATGAGGACCCTCGACGGCGGGCAGGATGGTCGGGTCACCCCGGCCACAGCACGCAGGCCCAGGTGGCGGCGGGCCAGGTCGGATGCAACAGGGCGGGCGGATATGGACATGGTTCGCAAGGACGAGAACGAGAGGGGGACTACCGGTAGGGGGACTACCGGTATATGGCGTGAGGTCGTCTGCAAGTGCCGCAAGGCACCGATTCGGGCAAGACCCGTGGTGCGGGGTATTGCTACCTACTATGTACGGATAGATTGGGGCCCAGCCCAGATCCCGATCGTACCTACCGTATCTATCTGGCAACGGCCCCTCTTTTCTTTTCTTCGTTTCCAACCCCCCCCCCCCCCTGGCTTCTCTTGGTGTTCCTTACTAGTTAGTACACCTCCGCCGCGGCTGCGGAACTTATCTCCCGATTCGCCGTTGCGGAAGCTGTGTCGATGAGGTACGGTACCTAGTGAAGCTCGGGAAGTTTGTGGATAGTTCATGAGCCAGACCTCGAGGCAGCCAGCCCTGCCCTAGAGCTAGGCAGCCCCAGAGCTTATCGACACGGTCGGTTGGCTAGTGGGTGTGGGTTGAAGTGCCAAAAGGGTGCGTGCTACTCCCACACCCCTTCTCCCTAAAACATGACTGAAAAATAATTACCGTACTACACCAAGAAGAGACGGCGCCAAGTTAAGCGGCCGTGATGAGGTTATCCATCCGGACCACGGTACCTACAAACGGGCGTGTCTTTGCTGTTGTCGTTTTGTCCGTTTATTGGCTCAGCCGTTATATCCGACAACATCGGCCTCCACTGCGCCGAGTCAAAAGACCCCTCCCCTCTTCTACCAGAGAGCCAAGTGCCCAGAAATAGCAGCAAAGAGGAGAAATCACACAAACACAAACTCAATCGATTCGCGAATCGATGCCACCGTCAGCTCGAAGCATTCCGTCGACCCAACGGCTTGGCTTACGTCGACGTAGTATCCATACGGGACGGGATAGTTTTGATTGACCTCGGGAGGCGCCGGGAGCTGCAGGGTGGCAGAAAAGGATATTTCCGAGGACACAGGGTCGCGAGGGAGATGCTCGGAGCGCCAGCCGTTGATTGCACGAGCGAGCGAGCGAGAGAGAGAAAGAGAGGGAGAGAGACACACACATCACCTCCTCCCGAATTCAGCGAGGCACTCCGATCGGCCTGCGTCTCGACACGGAACGGGCAGAGAGAGGCTAAGGTAAGCTGCAAGCCGTGGATGTGGATCGGAACATGCATCATCTTGCAGCTTGGACGCCAACCGCCAGCTTCAAAGTACACTATCAAATTCCAATGTCAAATTCGACTGCTCCATCCCCACCCCCCGCTGCTGTACCTAGCCCACCTGACCTGCAGCACCTAGGCATACTCAAGGTAGGTATGTTCCCGTCTTCTAGATAGTGGCACTTCTTACAGGGTACCAACCGGCTGCAAGCTGCAAGCAAGGTGTGAAAAACGGCTTGGACTGTGAAATGCACAGAACTAACTACCCAGTTTGGTTGGGTCCATATCCGTACATAAAAGTGGGATGGGAGATCACCCAGCCGCGCGCCCCACCTGCCGTTTCCCGGTTCCCCGTCTCCCGTCTCCCGCCTGCCGTCTACCGTTCTTCTCCTCCCCCTTCATTTTCTCCTAAGCGCCACTTCCGTCTCTTCTTGTCAGACCCTGAACCGTCTTCAGACGCAAACCGCCACCATCATAACCGCAACACCGAGTGCGTCGTCTCCCTCACCTTTGGCCAACTACGTCCGGACTCGCTGAGACGGATTGTCCGGTCGGTTGGGCATTAAGCTCTTCACTGCCCTGGCGCACCAATGCCGCCCGAGACACACCATCATCCTCCATTACCCAGACATCATTTAGCATTTGGCGTGGGCGCCCGACGGGAGACACACACACACACACGCACACACTGCCTGCTTCAGGCCGCAGTATGACTTGCCGAATCAGAAAAGGATGCAACTTGCACGCGCTTCTCCCCCCCCCTCACCTGGCCTAGGGCAGGAAAATACTACCTACGTGTAGGTACCTACCTAGATGGCGGGGGGAGGTCTGGAATCCCTCATCGGCTAGCGCGGGACTGCTTCCTTTCCGCCCCAAGAAAAGTGCTGGCGAGCGCGTGTGCGTGCGTGACGTGGCCGACGCCCTGCCAGCTCGCAAACTGCACACACAACCCAGGGACTCAGTCAAAGCATGAGACACCTTGCCGACACTTTTCCGGTCGTATTAGAGAAACTTACCAGCGGTAGCGTGGCAGTATGTCAATTTTGTTTTTGGTGGTACAGCAGCCACCGATCCCCCCCCCCCCCCCCCCGACAACGACGGCGGCGACCGACGATGATGAATGGACGGATGGAATGAATGACTTGCATTTGTGACATAAGCTGACTTGCTCCGGCATCATCCCGCGGAAGATGAGGCACATCCTCGTCGCCCCGGCATTGGCAGGCGATCGTCTACCTACACACTACTCCGTATGTTGCGACTCATATCAACACGCCCCTCCGCCTCACTTGTCACTCCCAACCCCCCACGCCATGGACCATGGGCTCGTCATTGCCGCCCGCCCTAGTCAAGGTTGCGCCCCGAGCCCGCTATTTGTCATTTGCTTTTTCGCGCCCAACGCACGTCTGTCAACTAACTGTCTGCAGACCAGACTAATCCGAGCACGTAGCCTGCCATCTTGTCTCTACTTTGGCCCTTCACCGATGGCTGGTACTTCGAGGGGAGGCACCGATCGAAGTAAAAACTGACTGTTGACAAAACACACACAAACACACCCAGAACAACACGGCTCACAAAGATGCCGGCGGCTGTCAAACACACACACACACGGTCCTATCCAGAATCCGGGGAGGAAGAAGACAAAAAAGAACACCAGCAACATGAAGTCTGGCCGAGATATTAAATCCAACGCTGTGGAAAAGTTGATTTGGCCGGACTGAGTCCGGGAAGGGGAGAGGAGAGGATTCCAGGCCAGACGGCTGCTCCCATCCCCCTCCACCCCTTTTCTGTTGTTACTGCTTACTCTTTCTTTGCAGGCCCCCCCCATCTGTGCCCATGCAGCCAACTCCTATGATAACCTCCCATGATATGACAAGGAAAAAAAACAGAAGAAGCATGTGCGTCGGTCGCCCAACTATGCGATTCTTTGAAGTAGCCAAAACCCCAAAGTCCCATTTTTTCGAAAAATCCTCTTCAACCCTCCCCCTTGTTTGTTTCCCTCCCCGTCTTGCTGCTATTATAATCTTGTATGTGATATATCTGCGATCGAGTTCGAACGGCGAAACGAAGTGGGTATAAGCTTGGTAGCGAGTGTCGATGTAAAGAGTTAAAGAAAAAATTGAAAATTCCAAAAAAGAAACGCGCAGCCGAATCCCACCAACCTCTCCCTCCCCCTTCCCCCCTTGAACAATGAACCACCTTTTCTGTCGTGCCTTTGCTTTCCCGTCTTTGCGTGTTTACCGCGGCCCGCCGTCGTGGCCGTGTTGGCCGTGATGACCCGGCGGGCCCGCGGTCCTGCTCGCGAACCCCGTCTCGTGGGGGACGCGCGCGTAGCTGGGGTACATGGGAGCACCACCCCCGGCGGTGACGTTGGGCCCTACGTCCGATCCGGGATAGGAGCCCTCCATCACGCGGAGGGGTGGCAGCCTCTCCCCGCCCGGCGCCGTCGACGGGGGCCGCTGCGGCATCATGCCGTACGCGGGGGCCTGCAAGGGCGGCAGGTTGCCGGTCTGGGGGACGGGCGTGCCGTACGACGGCATCGAAAACTCGGGGGTTTGTGCCGATTCGGTGCGTCGCCGCCGCGCCGGCCGTTCCACGGATGACGCCTCGCTCGACGCGTACCCGTGCTGCTGCTGCTGCTGTTGCTGCTGCGGCTGATGGGGCAGCATGGGAGCCTGCGTCAGCGGGCTCGTCTCCGCCATCGATCCCCCGCTCCTCGAGCACGTCGGGCTCGGCGGCCCGTTCGCCATGTCGCTGAGCGGCGTCCGCAGCACCACGTCGCGCAGCCGGTTCCGCTCGTCCCTGTAAAAGTCCCTCTCGTGGGTCACGTCCCGGAGCCTGGCCTCCAGATCGCGGCTCCTCTGCTCCAGCTTCTGCAGGTTGGCGATCTGCTCCTGGTCCCTCTCCTTCTTCCGCTGCCTGAACCGCGCCGAGGCGCCGGCGTTCCGTTGCCGCTTCTCGTCGGCCTGTTTCGAGGCCTGGTGAACGTCCACGGGTATGAGAATGCCGCCCTCCTCTCCCGGAAGCCTGACCACCATCCCGCCTTCCGCCTTGGTCACGTCGGACCGCAGGCTTTGGTATAGGGACGTCCCGGCGCCGGGTGTGGACCAGACGGGAATGCCTGGCGACTGTGGTGGGGGGAAGCCCTGACCGGGCGGCAACATCGGCTGGCCTTGGTACTCGGGTCCCCTACCGTGGGGATCTCGCGTCATGGGGGGCAGTTGGTGTCGCTCGGCGCTTCCGGGCGGCATGTGCCCGATCATGGGCTGGGACATGGACCGTGACGGCGTCGTCAGCGATGCGATCCCCGCCGACGAAGGTGCCGGACCGGAGAACGGGTGGCCGGGCGCTGTGCGGTGTGGTTCCGAGGGACCGTCGTCGCCTGGGTAGGGCCGCTTTGCCCGCGGAGGCATGAAATGGGTTTGGTGTGGCTCGGGGGCCCTCATGGCCGCCTGGCTCATGCTCGCAGCCCGGGTCTCCCTGGGGCTGAGCATCTGCCTCGGAGCACCCATGGGCGGGAACGGGAAGCCGCTCTTGGGCGAGCTGTGATCTGACGGCGTGTGGCCCAGAGGCGTTGTTGTCGGGTGGCCGGCCGGTGTGCCGGGCTGGGATCCCAAAGGCCCGTGGCTCTGGTACGTGTACTGGCGGTCGACAGGCGTGCTGTACTGCCTCGGGGGCATACCGTAGGGCGAGGTTTGGGCATCAACCACTCGGGGCTGTGACATCTCGCCGGCGGAGCCTTCCGATTGTGCTTCGTTGATCAATCCCCTGATGCCCAACGACCGCGGGGCAAAAGGGTGCCTCACGCCAGCTGCGGACGGAGCGGTGGCAACATCTTGAGACCCCGGGCTACCTTGAGCTTGAGGATTCTGCTGAGAGGTGAAGGGGTCTCGAGGCGGTGACTGCGTTTGTGCTTGCGTGGTAGTAGTAGTAGTGGTAGTAGTAGTAGTAGGGTGAGATGCAGGTCCCCTCTGTGACATCGAGACCTGGTCCCCTACACTCTCCCGGCCTTGAGGGCCCGGGCATTGGCCGTCCTGGCCAGCACTCGAAGCGGAACGGAAGTGCGGATTTGGGACCGGGGCCGGTTGCTCGGATGCTTGCGCGTTGTCGGGCCCAGACTGTCGGGGTGTAGTCAGGTAGCTCGTCTGTGCGTTGTCACTCTCCCTAGCCTCACGGCCGCGCTGAGGGTTTTGTCCAGAAAACCGGACAGCTGCTGAGACCGCCAGGTTGTCGGCTTGGGTGGGACTAACTGGGTCGAAGCCAACAGTCCCGAGCTATAGACGTGAAGACGGGGGTCAGGAATTCAGGTGGAAAGCTTCGCCGACGGCCACAAGGGGAAGCCGCGTTGGTGGGAGTCGTGAGGGTCCCAGGGCCGAACGGAGTCGACTTGAACAGGCTGGCAAGCTGAAATGGATGGACTCGGAAACCGCCCCAGAGGGTGAGACTGACGTCTTTTTGTGTCGACGGAGACAAGACGACGTCCCGGATGTCGATGATGCCAGATGAGGGACGGTGACGATAGGTCGTTGCAGGGAGAGAGAGAGAGAGAAAGGGAAGTTCTCGGATGGCCACAGGAAGACTGTGTGTGGAAGGTAAAAGAGTTGACAGAGGTTGGCTGTGCTAATCGGGGTTAGATGCGGGTGGCAGGGTGTGTGGAATAAGTGCAGCCAGAACGGACCACTCAAGGCCCTCGAACCGATTCCCGGGCAATGAATGGCAGAGGAGAACCTCAGGCACTGGATGAGGGCCGGATCTACTCACCAGAAACAGCCGCCAGGGAAGACGTGCCGGCCTTGAAATGGTTTCCGCGTCAAAGTTGGGGTTGGGTTGGTTCGGAAAAGGCGTCGGATCGAAACAGGTCGTCAGCGGGCGGCGTGTTTGAGATGTTTGAGATGTTTGGTCGTAGAGCGAGGACCAGGCAACGCCGAGGCGAGATAAGTTGTCGGGTTCTGTTATTGAAGTATTGAACGACCCCTGGCTGCGGTGGTGGAGGAGGAGGAGGAGAAGGTGGAGGTGGTGGTGGTGGTGGTGGTGGTCGTAGTCTCCTCTCTCTCTCTCACTCACTCTCCCCGAGTGTTCGCAAAACCTTGGCAGGGTAGGTATGGTTAACCAAGAAATGGGCCGGAGCGGTTGAGTAGGTAGGTGAAGTGGAAAGTGACTGATGATGAGGATGCTCGCTCGTAGGCCAAGTACGCTCAAATGTAACGGTTCTTCATCACACGACAGAGGCTATCAGATCAGACAAGGTCGGGGAGGAGCCGGGCCTATTTGATTTTTCTTTCTTTCCTTCCTTTCTTCCTTCCTCACTCAAAGCTGCCCCAGCATAGTTGTTCCATGGCGGCATAGCGTTCTTATCGAACCCCGGCAACTGGCCGGGGAGTCAACGAGCTTAAGATGCATGGGGGTGTGGTGGAGGTGGAGGAGGATGGGGAGGAGCCAGAGGAGGATGAACGGCGACATGGATAAGGTCCATATGGGCACATACCGTAAGTAGTAGTAGGTAGGTAGGTTGAAGCTGTCTGTTGGGTTGTTGTGGTGGAAGTTTGGCTGGCCGGGGTTACGTGGGAACAACAAGGGAAACACCCGGGGGGTATCCCCAGCCTCGGCGCCATAAGGTGCTCAGACAATGACAGGGCTTAGTAGACCAGTGCTTCTCGTTCGGGTCCAGAGACAAGTCACGGTACAAGATCCCTACTACTGACACCACCCACGCCACGTACCAGCAGCCCTCTCTCGCCCGCCGTCTGTCCGTCTGTCTCGTCTTGCTTTGGCTGGGACCTTTGACCTTGGGAAGTTTGCCTTTTTGTTATCCATTATTTATGTTTATTTTATTTTATTTTATTTCTTGCTTCTTGTGACATGGTGCCCAGGAATACTCCCCCCCCCCCCCGAGATGGAGGGTTAGCCAAGCTTTGCCGTACAGAGCCAAAAAAGCTCCTCGTCGACTGGCGCGAGCCATCCCGGAACAAGCAGTGAGCGCACCGGGATGGTGCTTGCTCGTGACGCCTCGGTCCTCCTCCCAATGATGACGAGCAGCAGCTGGCCGGCGATGCTTCGCAGCCACCGGGGGAGGGCCAATCTGCACAACTCCTCCATCCATCCATCCATCCCACTGCTCGGAGAGGTCGGGAACCAAGAAACAAAACTCACCGGCAAAGTCTACTCGGCCGAGACGTTACGGGTGTGATCGATCACGAAGACAAACAGACAGACAGACTGACTGACTGCCTGACTGACTGACTGACGGACATACAGGCAGGTACGGTACACTACCGCGAGATGACGACGCGCTCCGCAACCGTTATTTCGTTAGGGAGTCTCCGTTGCCGGCAGGGATGATTGCACATCAGGCACTCCACGAAGCTCATTGCGTGCGTACGTGCGTGCGTGCGTGCGTGCGTGCCTCACCGTCTCGTCTCGCAGCACAGATGGGTTCGCATGTGGGTGCGCGAGGTGTATGAGGAGGCACTCGCTGGGCGGCTGTCCTGTTGCTGTCAGCAACAGTCAGATATGCCTAAATGGAGACTGAGGCATTGCTCTTGGGTACCAGGAAGGGGTCCTTGTGCATAATGCAGGAATCGGGGGGCTCCCCTTCCAACACCGCTATTCAGACCGACACAGGCTTCGGCAGAGCGACTGAGTGAGGTGATGGGGGGGGAGAGAGCCGCGGGATACTGCTGGACATTTCCCTGTCATCTCGGTCGGTGGAGCATGAGAGAGGGACGAAAATCCAAACCGGCCGGTATTCGGGGGTCCCTGCGTGCGTCCCCGAAGACGACGTCGTCCTGGGACCAGGCTCATGGAAGCTAGTCTGCCTGGGCACTAGGCGACTTGCCGGCTAGCGTGGTTCGCGGAGACCCAAGGTGAGGTGGTGGGCGGGCGAGCTGACAAGGTATAGAGCTGCGTGTGTTGCATCAATATCTGTAATCCGTGGTGTGTGGTGCGGTGTGGATGAGTAGCGTCGAATGTCCAGGACCACGGATCCCAGTCAAACACCTTCTCTCTCTCTCTCTCTCTCTCTCTCTCTCTCTCTCTCTCTCTCTCTCTCTCTCTCTCTCTCTCTCTCCCCTTCTCCCGCGCGCACTCTCGTCCCAAAGCCGCCTGCCCGCTGCGGGTCCAATGCGGCGTTGTAGTGTACTTTGTAAACAGCCTGTATAATGTACGGAGTAAAGTGTACACAATGTACGTAGCGGAGGATGGGTAGACCGCCACCACTGTGCACATCCACCGGCCTCGGCGGCGGCGGTCAATCCTACCGTGTGTTGTATCCATTAAAAGGTCGACAATAATGGCGGCACCCGGGCCGCATTCGGTCACCTTTCATATGAGCCCAGCTGGGTCATCGGCTTTTAGAGAGCACCGGCTGGTGTTATGCGAGCTGGCTGAGAATCCCATGATTGTTGGAGTGGTTATGCAGACCAACTCGGGGATGCTGGTCGTGTCAGCACAAATCCGCAAGGTGCTTTGGCTGAGCCTCGAGGATGTCGATTGACAAAGTCCCTGCACTATTAGTAGTAGACCAGGTCGGAACCGGAGAACCGAGAACTGGGAGGGGAGCCATCAATGTCTAGCATAACGGCAGGGCCATGTCGATTCGAATTCCCGTCCGAACAACGGCGGCGTTTGGACAGCCCTGGTTCGCATGGGGGGGGGTCAGGCCAGGGCGGGGTGGGAAACCTTCAGCAGCGGCTTCGCACAAGTTGGCTCGTCGTAGAGCACATACATACATACATACATACAAACATACATTACGAGAAGAGCCGGCCAACAGGCGTCAGTTGCATCATGCATGCCTTTGACAGGCACTCATTCGTCAAGGTACACTAGTCAAAGTGGCGGATGTCAAGAACAAGGGCCATGAACCGTCTCGTTGGACGGGCGAGAGACTTTGGTACTTTGGCAAGTGACGCCCCATCTCTCGGCGGCATGCAACGGGGGGCGGGCGGGGGTGCGAATGATGTGGTCAAACACGAGTTCCCCCCCCATCGGCTCGTTGCGGAAGTCGGCTGGCTCGACTAGACGTTGCGAAGTTGTGCTCGAGTCGGATGTTTCAGACGCCAAAGGTCGCTGGACGTTGACAGTGCCGGTGGTGGCGGCCGGCGCTTGCGACGGGAAACATGCTTGCCTGACACGGCCTGCACACTAGGCAAATCATCTACCGTTATGGGTAGTTTATATAATAGTCTGTATTGCAGATGAGGACACCCGAGAGAGAGGAACTGGAGCTAAGCAAGCCCAGAAGAAATAATAGCCGAGGGCGATGAGAAAACCAAGCCGGGAGAGTAGCCAATACATTCATCACACCCCCCAAGCTGTCCGAAGTACTCGAGACATCTGGACTTGGCGCAACGATACATGCAGCAACTGACGCCGAAGAGTACCTTCACCTAGCGCAGCACCCGTCGGCATGTTTCTGTTTCTGGTACCCACACTCACCGAGCAGGGGCGGGAGGACGAACTGTTCCCAACCCAGCCAGCCAGCCAGGTATTTGAAAGTTGGGGAGTTTGCATTATTCCCCCTTCCTTTCACAAGATGCAGAAAAGTCGCTGGCTGCCCTTTTCTCACTCACTCAGTCCTCATTCGGCAGAGGTGCGCCACGGTTCCGTTTGTTGACCTCATCGTCGAGACATGTTTGAGGCCCGAGGCACTCACTCACTCACTCACTCACTCACTCATTCACACACTCACCTATTCCGAAGCGAGATTCGGTCCCAACACTTACAACGGCGGCGGCCCTCCCCCCACCAGGAGAAAAAAGGCAAAAGAAAGAAAGAAAGAAAGAAAAAGAAAAAGAAAAAAAAAAAGGTTCGCTGGACAGCCAGCCCTGTGTGTCACTCGGAGTCTGAGGGGGCGATGAGTGGGGGTAATGTGCTCATTCGAAACTGAAGCAGAGTCTGGAAGCAGAGTCTAGTGTACATATACGGAGTACTGGGATAACAATGAATGGTTCAAGCCATTGGTGGCATTAAATCAGGACGGCTTCGTCTTCGATTGGGTGCTGCTACACCTTTTTGGACCCTTCCCTTCCGAGGGCTTGGGCAGCCATGGCGTTCTCCGCGCACCCGTATCTGGTCTCAAGTCGAGAGTGGGTGGCTTGGGAGTGATTTTATTTTATTTTATTATTTTTAATCAGAGAGAGGTAGGGAGTGTAGCACGGAGTGCCGTGGGTTAAATAAGTTTATTTGATGACGGAATTTCCTAAGATGAGGGGGGAGGGGGCACCGGCAGAACTTACAAGCATCACGGCGTAGGGCAAAGCCAGGATAAAGCGACTTGGGGTTGGGGGCGGGAAGGAGGTGAACGGACGAGGATGGATGATGGATGATGGATGATGGATGGATGGATGGATGGATCCGAGGGCTGGCTGGCTGGCTGGCTGAGATTGAGTGAGGTGAAGGGTGACAGCAATGGCAGCCGAGTGGGCGTCATGCCGTTGGCCGTTGGTTCGTCCATCGCCAACGTTCGTTGCACATGAATGGCAAGAAATCTCTTGTACTTTTTTCTCATGCTGGGTGTAGGTGTAGGCAGGTACTCTCATCTCCGTCGGCCCTCATCTTACACGCACACACAATCTCATACTCATACTCTCTCTCTCACTCTCACACACACACACTCTCTCTCTCTCTCTTTCCTTTTCTTCAACTTTCCTCCTCTCATGGCTTCCGAACCGGCATTGGACCGGGGAGGGGAGGGGTATGTCCTTAACTAGTCATTTGTCTGGTTCACACCGAACCCTCCGAGATTCTCCGCCTTCGTCCCAAAGATCAACGCCATGAAGCTTCAGCTCATACGCCTCACTTCCAACGGCCAAGCCAAACTACGTAGTTGCTTGGCCATTCTCCTGACGCGGCTTGCGTTGTCTTGGAACGGCATCCCATGCTCATTTCGCCAACAAGAGCAAAGATTCGCTGACTCTTTACTCGGAGCAAACAAACACCACCACCACCACCACCACCACCACCGTTGCAAGACGGCCCAAGCCAGCCCCATCATGCACACTGCGCGATGCGATGCGCGCAATGCGATGCGATGCGATGCGATGCGATGTGATGCATAGCACAGCACAGCTCAGCACAGCTCGGCACAGCTCGGCACAAGCAAGCAAGCAAGCAAACAAGCAGACAGACAGACAGACAGACAGACCGCTGGTACCTGCACACGGCCCAGTCCATCTGGATATTGGGCACCCATGGCGCACCCACTCCGCCGACCTCTTCATCCCCTGTCCCTGACGCATCACCAACCCTGCGCTACTGTACTGTAGGTACCCTCTCTTGCTCCCTTTTGGGCCATCTCGGTACCTTATTTGCTTCCTCAACGTCTTCTCGACGGAACCTGTTCCCTCTTCTCGTCTCAGTCCTTCCCATAGTGTATCGTTTGTATATACGTACACCCTGCCGGTCTCCTTGCTCCACCGCTGGCTACTGGACTAGTAGCGAGCAGCTGGGGGAGTCAAGAATCACCACCACCTACGCTAGACTACATCGTACATACGCGCAGCTGGATCCCTGCCGTCTTAGCCCATGCTATCCCAGCTACGGAGTACACTATGAACAAACGTTTCTCTGTCTCCTCTCGGGGAAGACGGAAACTCCCCTGGCCTGCTCAAACGTCACCGTCTTTTCGAGAAGACGACCGGCACTCGCCAAAGCCCATCACGCCTCATCCATCCATCTCTTCCGCGACAAGCGAACATTGCACAACACTATTCCGTACACTATGTGCACGATACGACATCACGGCAGACAATACACTGGCTCCAGTCGGCGGCGGCGACGATCTTGATCTGGATGGTCCGCCAATGCACGTCGTATGTACGTGTACTTGACGCTCATTGGGAACCGACTAGTCACGTATCCCTCTCCCGCCTTGCAGGCAGTTCGGGTGCCAGGTTTGGTGCCACGCACGTCGACTCGACGAACGACCGTGACGACTCTCATGCACCGCCGATTCCTTGACAGCACATCGGTGCAGTTGGCGCTTAACGGCCACAAACCCCGCCTTGCTGACAAGCCTGCCTTCTTCTGCTCCCGCCGTCACTCGTTGGGATCCTCCCAAACCCGCAGGAGACTGGGAGTTGAGCGGTGCCTACCTTGTGCTCTGCCATCACTCGCGACATGACACGGTAGCCCTACGGATACAGGCATACCAAACCAGGTACAGAGCAACCGTCAAAGGCGGTCAGTCGACGTGCAAAAACTTTAACCCCCCCAAGTCACCACTACCAAATTACCACACCACCACCTCCACCTCCTCCACGACGCCGGGCCAGCAGACGGACGGACGGATGGTTTGGTCTGTGGCCTGTCTGGTCGAGGTCCACACCAAGACGCATGCCGTGTCCACATTCGCATCGCGGGAACGTATTGCACGCATCACATCGAAGAGAGGGTGGGTTGGTCTGCTTGGGCGGGCTGGCTATGCCATGCCACTCACCACCTTCTTCTGGTCCCGCCCGCTGCATCTCAAGATCCTCGGCCAGGCCAGGCCACGCCACGCCAGGCCACGCCACGCTATGCCATGCCATGCCATGCCATGCAAGCCCTGGTTCCCGACCTCCTGGAACGCCTTTCACGCGTAGCCACGGCTGCTGCTGCTTCTGGACGGATGTCGGATAAGCAGCCTCGTTGGAACATGGCAGCGAAGACGCCTGGGCTCGCTCTCATCAGTAGGCCACCAGCAAAGGGATGGATGGCCACGCCGCATGTTGCGTACATCCCAGCCCACCGTGGACGGGAGGCGTTCCCACCGGTAGCGTATCGCCGTGTGCATAACCTCCCTCATCAACCACCGTCAAAGATCTCCAGAGTCCCCGGTAGGGTGCGTTGGCCGTGCCATGCTTGTGCAGCTAGGAACAAAAGCACCTGGCAGCTGGCCGGTGAAGACGACCTTTGCCCCAAAGAGTAGACAATCGACGACCTGCCACTAACTAGTGTGCGTTATACCACAGCATCACTCTCAGCATCCATCCATCCATCGCACAGAGTACGGGTACGCTTGTTCGCTCGCCCGTTGTTTCGTTTTGTAACACCTCGACCGCCTTCCCCACATCACTATCGATTCCGATGTAATGTTCCCTGCCCATCAACCTTACGGATTGAAATAATCACCCACCACCCATGACAACAAGGCCCCCCCCCAAGCGGCCGCTGGCTCCGGCTCCAGCTCCAGGTGCCCGTCACACGGTCACTATTGACGACATGGATTGGGCCAGCGGAAAGGGACATTGGCATCCTGGAAAAGATTGAGATTCACTCCAAAGACCCCCCTCCATTCATACCATCTCCACCCTCAATGGTCTGCCATCCACGCCTTTTCACGCCGTCTCATTTCTTCTTCGTATTGTCGTCGTCTATCGTCGCCTCTTGGAGAGCTCATTCTATCCCCCTTCAAAACCCCCCTTTTCTTCTCCATTTCTTCTTTTTCACTCTGGTCGCGATAGTCCCGTTTGCGGGCACTTGGCCGACTGCTCAAACACCAGGCTCGCAAACCGTCATAAGAAACGATTGGTGTGATAATGCAGACCTTCCAACACGTCGCATAAACAGACCGGGCGCGGTCGACTGTTGGTGGTTTCTGCCGCCTAGCGTTGGCTGGCGCTGGTCGTTATGATATCATGCCCTGCCCTGCCCTGCCCTGCCCTGCCCTGCCCGTCTGCCTTGCCGGGACTACAACAAGAGTACCCGTGCCGTCATTGCAAGATGATACATGATATGATGTTTGATCCGATCCCTGGTCGACCCCCAGTACTGTAAGCTCAGCACAGTACCGCTCGCGGGACGTGTCCTTGCTGTACATGCACCATGCCGCCTGCATGAGCTGTACGGTATGCTAGTATATGCAAGGCCCAAGAAGCAACGAAATGCCATCTGCGACCAAATACGCGGCCCCTGACACATCTCTCTGCCCATCACAAACGGTGATGTTTGTCAAGGACAGGGCCGGTACAAGGGTACTTGCGCTTCGTTCCAGACGACATCCGTGTGAATCGTCCCTGACCTTGTATCCTGGTGGCTCGCAGCCATTCATTACCGGACAGGCTCATCAACTCGCTTAGCCAAATGAATCGTTCCAGAAGAGTGGATGTGGAGCCTGGATTTGTTCATCATTAATCATTCCATCGACTTTGCTAGCCCCCCCCTCCAGGGGCTTTTTTTTGCGGTTCCGCGATGGCATAACACTACCGTACGACATTGAGCAGGGGGGGGGGGGGGGGGCGTTCTTGGTCTGCCATGTCGCGCGGCCTGGCTCCTGGAATCTGGCACGCGATCCACCGCCAAACACTAGGCTGCTTTCGTCACAGACGCGGTGGACTTTGTTGCCAGGCGAAACTAGGCTCGTCAAGGGACCTTGCTCTAGGCTGATTACAGAGTGCGCCGTGCCCCGAACCGTGGCTCCCCCCCCCCCCAAATCGTTCCGAGTCCTGAGTGGAGAGCGGCCAAGGCTCCGAACCTCCGGACTCAAAACGTCAACTGTAATGCGTTGAACGCGCGTCGGCGGTGTACATAGTAGCGGCAGCCTCTGCAATAGTTGCCTGGTGGCAGCGAGACGGCGCTTTCGGCGTGCGCAGCGAATGGCGGGAACCCGGCGGCCGAGGCTCAAAATTTGGTCAACTTCCGCATTGCTACATAGTAGGCCTTGCTGCAGCGGATCATACAAGGATGATCCAAGAGCCCGCAGGGCTCAAGGCAAACACCGTACATACTATGGTATCGGGCCAAAGTTTAACCCCCTCGTCAGGTAAATATGGCCGTGCTTTTCTGATTACCTCAGCGACGGTACTTTGAGGTTCTTGTGCACATCCATCATAATTCTGGCCAGTGAGAGTCTCGCGTACGTGGGTCACAACTCCACACTACCTGTTAGGGAGTTTTTACTTACCCATCACACGTAGTAGTAGGGAGACTAGGATAGCATTAATACCTAGCATGCCTCCTGGCTCCTGGGATTCAAGATGAACGGGCACACTCATCTCATCGCACTCTGTTGCAACACTCCCGTCCACGCAATGAATGTAACGTCGGCGGCTGGCCGCGGGGTGTAAGCTTTCGGTTTACGCCGGTCACCCCAATGACTGACAAGAAAGCTTGCGGCGTCGTGGCAAATCTGAGAGCGAGAACAGCGGGGAGGGCCGCGTGATGTTACACACTATGAGTGATGCATCTTGCATCACCACCCTTGACACCGATTCAAGCTTCATCGGTCAAGGGGGAGGAGCTTATACTACCTCGTCATCGTCGTGTGCTGAAGCAACTACGGATAATGGTATTGCATAACCCCCAAGCAGCAGAGGGCCAGATGGCTACGGGAGCGGGAGCCCCATTGTCAATTACACGCTGATATTGGATCGTAAGGTTGCGAGATGAACCCCACACCACACCCTCAAGGGTAGTAGGCAGACTTCAATTGAAATGAGATAACTGAGACAACTGAGACATCTGCAACAGCAATAACAAGAGCTGTTATGATGACGATCAGCTGTTCCCGGCGCGTGGCCCTGAATACGCGGAGACTACCCATAACGGCCGACCACGGCGTGAACAATGTCATGCTCCGTGTCCCCGGGCAAATGCATGACATGCCATAGCCGAAGGTTGCATTGCGCAATTCCTCGCAAGGGTCAGGGGAGCAGCAGGTATATGTTATGTTCTCTCTGCCGCGAAGAGAGTCGAGACTGACACACACCCTTCTTTTGGTCTCCACGGGCCAGATTCGGGTAGCGTGGCGTTCTGTTTCTGTTCCGGGAGCCGTCCGTCCGCCCAAGTGCCGCCGTACCACATCAAGTAGGTGTACCTAGTTAGTGTAAGCGATCAATCACGTATTAAGTAAGTATCCATCCATAGAGCCAAGGTAATAAATAGTGCGCATTCGTACCACACGGACGGCGGCCGCACAGAGGGAGAACCAGGCCTGTTCCCTGCCTCTGTCTGCTTCGCTGTTCCGGCCCGTCCCTAGCAATTCGGCCTCCCCCCCCCCCCCCCCCTCTCCCCCGACTAGTCAAGCACGCATCCAATAACCAGCCAGCAGCCGCCGTCGCTAGTCACAGCAATTAGCGCCGTGCTGCCAGTTTGCGGCACGCGAGGAAAAAGAAATTTGGGGCGTCGACCATTGAGCGCGGCCTTCCCTGCACCGGCGATCTCTGCACGCTATTCGCGCGGGCGGTGCCCCCAGACTAGAATGGGGGGGGGGGGGAAGAAGAAGAAAAAAAAAACAGAGATGCGTCAAATCTCGCGAAACGGCAAATGAGCAGTAGCTTCGACCGGGCAAGGGGCGGCGGATGCTACGCTGAGAGGACGAGAAGTGCGGGCGATGTCGGTACTATGAACGAACGAACGAACGGTGACGACTGGTATGGATTGAGTGGAGTAGTTAGTCTACATACCACGAAGTATGTACTCCGTAGTAGTGGTTAAGAGGATACGCGATGTGAGAATGGCATGCATCTGCGGCTGCACCCCTCACGACGGCGTTGACACGGGCCGCCGTTCATGCGCCCAGCTGGCCCTCCCTCCATCTTTCTCCATCTCCATCCATCTCACCTCTCCTCTCCCCTCCTCTCCGACCTCCCCTCGTTAGGTACTCACTACCGGTAGGTAGACATCTCCCGGCCCTTGGGCCAGCGGGAGTCGCCTGGTGATCAGCACGCCCGCCGGCGGGTCATCTGCAGCAAGCCGGTTTGAGCGAGGAAAGACGAAGCCAAGTCTTGGCTGGCGGTGTGGTGTATGCGTGTGAGTTTTGAGTGAGTGAGTGAGTGATTCTAAGAAAGCGTCATGACGATATCCGCGTACGTTAGGCGCCTCCCCCCCTTCTCCATCGGCCCTTGTCATTGGCATTCCAACGTCACTGGTGAAGCTGGCGACGAGGTGATGAAGCTTACGTCCAATACGACCCGGTAAGCGAAAGATAGTACAGGTAGGTATATATCCGTACCCATACGTAAGTCATAGTAGCAGTATTATGCCCTTTTTCCAGAATCTCCTCCATTCTTTGCCGCGCCACTCGTTCGATTCGATCCCACCCACCCCAGGAATTACGGTACGGATAGGTGGTCGCTGTACCATTTCCCATCTGACCCGCATCGATACCCAAAATGCACGATTCATGGGCGAACGAACCGGCCTACATGAACTATGTACGCCACAGGAATAGGAACGAGAGCCCCCCTCCCTTTCCTCGTTCGGGAAATTTGCAAAAAAGATGACCTGCCCAAGGTTGTGGGCGATCATATGTCTGGTTCCCCCATCCCCCCCCCCCCCCCCCCCCTGGTGATGGAACATTCCAGGGAAGGACGGCAGCCGAACCTGCTGCACAGCCCCGGGGAACTGGCTGGACTGGGCCACACACACCTACACCTACCTGGTCGTGAATACGGTAGCGTACCAAGACCATCTCGGTTTGGGAGACGAACCCTTTCGCGGCTTCAACCCACAGTAGCATCCGTATCCAAAAGGGATGCACACACACACACACACCCACCCGTCTATGCCAGCCGACACTCGCTTATTTTGAGATTGGTCATTCTCGCAACAGATCCAAAGTGAGGTGAAAGTCAAAGACGACCCCTCTACCCCCCTCCCCCTCTCTTTCTTCTCCACAGAGCCAACGGGAAATGCTCTGCTCGCAGGGACGTCTCGCCACGTGAAATGAGCTGCTCAAACCTGGGGGGGACTGTTCATAGGAGAACCGTTGGCCTGGCCGGCGAACCAGGCTTCAAATGACACACGAAATCTTCACGGCGGTCCACGGTCCCGACGCCGCCGTCCCGGAACATGCACCAGCGTTCCCCGGGACGCCTCCCGAACGGGGATGACGCTGGATCAGTCAGTACACAAATGTTGCGCACTCCCAATCCCCCCCCCCGAAAACCCACAGCTAGCGTCTAATGTCCAGCCGCGCGGAACAAGAGCAAACAGAGCAGCACCGCCCGTGCAGTCGTTGGTTGTATGCTTCGCAATTAGGTCTCGGGAGGGTTTGACCAGCATCTGGCCTGTTACCGATTGATCCGCCGCGTCCTTTTTTTCTTTCTTTTTTCTCTTTCTTTCTTTCTTCTTTTCTTGTGGCATCACTCTTGTACAAGCAGCTCAAGCTGAGCATGCTCTCACACGTTGGTTCTCTTCATGTAAACACCGGTATCCGGCGAGCGAAATCAAGGCATGGCGGCCCGCGTTCCGAGGACGTTGCTCGACGGTTTAGGATGCGAATGCGGAGGCTCCGTGGGTCTCGGAGCGACTCTGCGGCCAGATACCTAACGCATCAAGCGGGCGACAGATTCCACGCGAACCAGCGCCGAGTTTCTGCAGTAGAGGCCAGATGGATGTATATCTTGCATCCCTCCACGCGTTTCTTGACCGACGCTGTCCCGACGTCTACCTTTGCCAGAAAGCTTCTCTTCCCCTTTGCCCCCCCCCCTTCTCAATCGGACCAGCCAGCCTACTAACCGTACCGAGCCGAGAAACGTTTCCCGGGTTTCCTTCGGTTAATTTGCTGAGCGAGACACAAGGTGGCAGAAGCTTTCCGGGTAATTCTGGCCATCTCCTCATCGCGTAACCCCCCCCCCCCCCTCACCGACTATACAAAAACTCTGGAAGAGAGACATCTCTCTCACTCTCCGCGATCCGCAACGTTTCCAGAAACCCCCGCAAGCATGGCACCCCTACAGACGTGGACGGCCGAGAAGCCCTACCTCAACCTGCACTGCGGGCTGGGCGAGGGCCCCTACTACGAAAAGGCGGCCGACGTCCTCCGCTTCGTCGACATCAAGAAGAAGCAGATCCACTTCGTCAACCTCGACCAGGGCCCGGAATCGCTGCGGACGGTGCAGCTCGACGTACCCGTCGGAGTGACGGCCGACATCGCCGGCGTCGACCCCAAGAACAAGATCCTGGTGGGTCTCAAGTACGGTGTCGCCGTGCTCGACGTCCAGTCGGGCACGTACCAGTACGTCTCCAAGCTGCATGACACGGACAACGAGAGGCTCAGGGCCAACGACGGCGCCGTCGACCCTCACGGCCGCTTCTGGCTCGGCACCATGACGGATTTCGGGCTGCGAGATTTCCAAGCTGAAGGTACGATTCGTCTCCTAGGTTTTTTTTTTTTTTTTTTCGATAGGGGGAAGAGAGAGAGAGAGAGAGATAGAGAGAGAGAGGGGGGGGGGGGGGGTTGTCGGTCAACGACGACCCTTGTCCCCCCCCCTCACTCACGATATCACTGCCCATCGCCATGCCAACACAACGCAACCCCTTCACCGCATCACACTCACATCCCGCCCCCGGACTAACAAACCATCCCCCCCCCGGCTCCTGTAGTAAAGGCTAACACACTCCCGCGAACCACAGGCGCCCTGCACCGTTTCGATGGCGCATCGGGCAAGGAAGAAGTGCTCAAGGACCTCCTGATCCCCAACTCTGTCGGGTGGTCCCCGGACAGCAGGACCATGTACTTCACGCACTCGACGGACCGCAAGGTGTACGCGTGGGACTACAGCCCCGCGGACGGCGCGCTCTCCGGCAAGCGCGTCTTCTACGCGCACGACGGCCCCGGCGAGCCCGACGGCTTCCGCGTCGACGCCGACGGCAACCTCTGGCACGCCGTCTACAACGAGGGCCGCGTCCTCAAGATCTCGCCCGCCGGCGAGCTCGTCGGCGAGGTTCGCGTCCCGACCCTGGCCACCACGTGCGTGCAGTTCGTCGGGACCGAGCTGTTCATCACGACCGCGCAGCTCGGCGAGGCAGAGGGCACCGAGGACCAGAGGGAGCTCGGAGGCGCCCTGTTCCGCGTCGACGTCGGCGCCAGGGGCCTGGAGCCGTTTGAGTTCAAGCTTTGAGCGGTCTCGGGCGCGTGACGATGGAGAAAGGAGGCAGGTGGTTGGGAGGGAAAAAGAGGGTAGGGGGGGGGGGGGTTAAGCGTCACGCGGAATACGCCTGATACCAAAGTCGATCCCCCCCCCCCCCTTGCGCGACGCCACCCCCGCGATGGAGATGGGTTCGTCAAGAATGAACGGAAAGGAAAGGGGAGAGGGGCTGGCGAGGTGGTTAGGGAGAGGGAGCGTCGCTGGGCGTGGTGAATGGGAAACGAGGCGATCACGACGATAGCAGCAGGACGGGAGCTAGCGACCATGAACGAAGACCAACATGACACCGCTCTTTTGCCTCCTCGTCCCCCCCTCCCCCCGTGTTTCGTCCATGTTTGCTGGGAGTCGCTCCAACGGACCTCGTGTCACAGACATTGTCGGGCGTCCTTCCCCATTTTCGTAGCCAAAGATCCCCTCCCCCGTCCGAGAAGATGCCAGCGAGACAAGCGTCGTCGACGACGGGGAGGGAGAAGGGAGGACGGGGTGCCAGCGGAACGGGAGAGCTCAACGAAGCCCACCCTGCCCGTCTCGCGCTTCCTGCGGTTCACGATAATTTCTTTTTATCTTTATTTTATTTCGTTCGCTGGTCGCGCTCTTGTTGTCTCCAACGAAGGGCGTTGACTCATTCATGCCCTTCCCCCATCTCTCGCTTCTTCTCTATCCCTTCCCGGGGTTGGCCATGTGCACCCCGTACTATACATGGAACTGTTGCTGCATGCAGGAGGTTCGCCTCACTTTTCTTTTTTTGGGGGGGGTTCGGGTGCTGATTGAGGAGGGCGGGGGGAGGGAGAACCGCAATCCCATCGTTTGTCTTGGGCACCAATGCCTCCGACGACGAGAAGTAGTCTCAGTTCCGGGTTGCGTTTGCATTGCATGACGGAGGGTAGCCTCTTTGTCAGATCCATCGCGGGAGACACGCACACGAGGGCGCGTACGGGCGGAGGTGGGCAAGAGCTTCAAGGGACGCGGCTAGTGATGTCTGACATCGCAAGCATGCGCTGCAATAGTAGCAGACAGCAGAGCAGAGAAGCAAGCAGGCGAACCCAATGAACCTCAAGTCCTCTGTACACGCCCGTTTGGCCACTCGATCGTTCGTTGTCGCCTATCTGCACAACCGACGTGGCGACCCGCTCGCGTGTCATGTACTCGAACATACAAAGCAAATACGACCATGTACCACAACCCTTCCCCCCCCCCCCCTCTTCTTTACCCCCCTCCTTCTCCTTCTATCCCTCCTTCTCTCTCTGTGTGTCTCGGTCCCGGTTTTCCCAGATCGGAGAATTAGAGTGGTTCCCACCTACGAGCGGCCGGGGGGCTGCCGCATCGTGCAGTAGATCGGAGCCCGAGCCGCCATGTCGTCCCATCCCATGCTTGAAAGGCCAGGGAAGGGGTGAATGCGGGATACCTTTCAGGGCTCTGGGGCTTAGTCCATTCCCATTCGGCCGGCGTCCCCGGCCCCCCTTGGCCTCCTGGCCGTAGGCCCCCAGATCCATGGTTCGCCGCCGTCGCCGTCGCCGCCGCTGCGTCTTCCAAATCCGACTACTTGAGCGCGTACATCCGAACCGGGAACAGTTCCTTGGGAAAGCCACGTTGCAGTTCCGTCTTTATGAGACGGAGACCCGCTTGTTCGAAGAGGGCGCGGAACTTGTCATCCACCCTGCTTTGCATCAGTATCTGTACATGCAGGTGCCTTGCATGCAAACAAACTGCCCAGCCCTGCGGGTCGTTGGGGTGAGATATAGGGGAGATATAGGGGAGAGAGAGAGGGAGTGAGGGAGGGAGTGAGGGAGTGAGAGAAGACAAGGCAGGCAGAGCGGTAGAATCATTTCAACAAAATGGTGGTTGGAGAGGGAGGCCAGGGCAAACACCTCGGCAAGGGCGAGCGAGGATGCCTGTGAGTTACTCACCTCGTGACGCTGCTATCAACCTCGTCGAACAGATCGACGCCGCTAGTGCTCAAGTTCTCTTTGACGACGATGAGACCGTCATTGGGGGCAACCACTTGCTTGCAACGACGCATGTAGTCAACGAGCTGGTCGTCGGTCAGATGGCCCAGGCACCATTGGTTCCAGACAAGGTCATATGAGGTGCCCTCGAGGGGTCTCCACTCCTCGAGGCCGATGCTAAACACAGACCCGACGCCGGGTTTCTCCCGGAGAGCAGCGGTGAACTTTGCAATGGGCTCGACGACGTCAACCTGTTGGGCTACATCGAGTAGGAAACCCTCGGTGATGCGACCGATGCTGGGGGGGGCCTGGTGTTAGCATAGATGCATGGTACGGAGACTTGAGCCGACGAGGCAGGGGTGCTGAGTCGATGCAGTGTACGAGTACGTATATGGGACGGTGAGAAGTCCCCGGCATCAGAGGCCAAGGCAAACCACTAGTTCGGCCCGCTCGTGCATTGTTGCGGTTATGGTGATGGGTTAGGGGAGAGAGTGCGGGGGAGTGAGACAGGAAAAGAGGATAGGGAGTGAAGATTGAAGAAAGATGAGAGGCGGTGAGATGAATAATGAGATGGCGGTGAGTAAAGAAAAATACGGGGGGCGTGTATCGTGCTCACGATGCCAGGGCGATATATGGCAAGCCACGCGACAAGGAAGAAAACCACATGGTGCAATGTACAGGTACACCAGCCAGAACAGGACGGGGCCATACAAGACAGACAGCAAGCAAGAGGACAAAAAACAACGATGCGATGCAAACAGAACTAACACTTACCCGGCCCCGCCTTCCAGAGCGCGGCTCACCGGCCGCAGACCGCTCTTCGAGCCAATGCCCAGCTTGGCAAGAAAGTTACGCGAGCCCTGCAGGTCGACCTTGCTGATGTAGGGGAAACCGCCCAGCATGCCGTTGACATCGGCATCAACGCCCTGCCAGTAGGAGCGGCCATCGGCGGCGCTGATCTTGGCGTCTGGCGGCGGTGTGGATGTCTGGACTGATGCTGACGCCGCCGTCGGCGCTGCGGCTGTGGCTGTGGCTGTGGCTGCCTCTCGGTTGCCGGTGGGCATTGTCATCCCTTCGGATGTGTGAGTGAGTGAGTGAGTGAGTGTGTGGCTGTTTGATAGGACGGCGTGGTGGTGAAGAAGAAAAAGAAGAAGACTTGAGGAAGGTTTGTGTCACCTTGTTGAAGAACAGGTGCATCGGTTGCCTTCGCACACGATGGTGGACGGGGAAGTGGACCGTGTACGGAACACTCCCTCGGTTTGATGCATTGTGCTCGTTTTAGTGGAGAATGATGGTGGGCGTAGATGAATATTCATTCGAATGGCCTCGGTCCCCCCCAAAGGAAGCAATTCATCTAAGCAGTTTCCACCGCACCTGCCAGCTCGGGACGAGGCGACAATCGTCGTCATCTCCATGGGAAACTAAGGTTGGAGCCAAGGTTAGAACTCGCAACTCTATCTCAACCGCCGTCGGCATCAGCCGTTCGTCGCCCCTGGCGCCTGATAGAGTTATTAGCTGGGATCCATTTGCATTCCCCGAGGTTTCTCTCTTTTTGCTTTTGTCACGATAATCATCTGATCCTTGTGCTAACTCAACATCAGCTCTTGCAGGTGCCAAGCAAACCTTTACCACAACCCTCCATGACTTCAATATCAGCGAAGGGTCTCCGGAGCGTGCGTTTCTGGTCTCTTCTGCCTTGCATTGTGGCACTGATCGCGTCCGAATCAGCTTGTTACTAATACCCTACTATTAGTCGTCTTCTCTGCATGATCTGGGCCCCATGCGCATAAAAGTCAAGACGAGGCATGTTGGAATACTCAACATGATGACACCATCACTCGTTCCTGGTCATCTACATCCTTTCAGGTTTTGGAAATTGGGCCGGGTGGCTCCGTTTTCCCCTCTGGAAGCTTTCTACGGCAAGACGAGAACTGTTTAGCAATCGCGATTGACCAAAGTCACTGCCTCCAGATGCGTCGGCCCGCACCAGTCTATCAACAAACATCTAGTGGGAATCGTCTCACTAAGCGGTCTCAGTTACAAGATGAAACGGTTCTCCCAGAAAGGACGTCCAGACGGAGAACCGCATGTCTCCCAGACGACCGTTGGAGATGATCTCGTGGGAACACTCCACTGTGACGCGAAGCCTTTCACGTTACCTCTCGCAGCCCGGGCAACACTTGTCCATTGACGAAGACCTGGGAACTGAAACTTCGATAAAGGGTCTGATGGACCGCACTGTGGCCTGTGTCTCGGCTTCGCAGCCGGCCTCTTAAATATCAACCAATCTACGATTGGGGCCAGGAAACCGGGGGTGTCAAGAGCCGTAACCGACTTGCAACCGATGTACGACACCAAGTACTTGGAACATGGGATCCTTTCAATCGTGGATGGACTTGTTTTCTTGATTACAAGGCTGTACCCTGGACGGCTCGGACGTTGCCGGTGCCTCGTCTGGATCTTTCGACCTTAACATCATGCGATGCTCAAGGCAACACAGCCCACCTCCGAGGTGTGTTGCGGTGCTTTCTAGACCGCTTGGCAATGGAGGCATTTCAGCTGAACGCAACGCCGTTATTTGCTGTTCCTCTCCTACACACCATCGCGTTTGCGATACGAGTCGGAGGTCCGAACGTCAGTGGTGCAGAACCTCTTCGCTTCCTGCGGGGGACGGAGGCTGCGAATCGCGCAAGAAAGACACCCTGAATGAGGCTCGGCTTGCCAGGGCATCGGTCGTTCGATCGGTTCTCGGCAGACCTCGTGGCTGTGCCCGCTATCCCGGATTGATAGATCCTTGCTTCTCAAACACCGCATCATCATCAAATGATTGGCCGAGAACGGCGGCCGACGACGGCATGGACCAGCCGTACTGGCTGCATACGTCGGTTCTCCTTTGCAACAAAAAGCAGAAATCGAACCCCTCTCAGTGTCGAGAATAACACCGGTGCTGATTTGGCTGCATGGATGCAAGCTGCCAAATCTGCCAATGTATGCCTTCCGCATCCGTCACTCTACCCTGGCTATTTGTCAGTCGCACATACAACCATTTTACGAAGTGTATGCTATTCCAGGAGGTATCACCTTGTCCCGCCTATCAAATCTCGTCATTCTCTGTTTGAGTCGCCAACAATCATGCGATGAGCAATGCGAGGAGGGTGATAAGCAATGCTTGGGGTGCAATGGAAACTGCCGAGAGGGTGATGAACAAGACTGGACGACACGATCCAGTGTGTGATGGTTTGACCTCCTTCGCCTCTTTTGCCATGTCTTGCAACACTGGCCCAGTCTTCAGGCACGTCGAAAAGCTTACTGCCTTCAAACGTGAAAACACGACGAGGGGTGGCAGGGGCACGAGCCAGGCCGATCACCCGTGCCCAAGGCTACGTTCGCTTATTCTGGATACCACCACGACTGACTACGTAGCAGGTGAGGCGGCGACCTTGCTGTTTCGAATCAGGCATGAACAACGCTGCACAGTGTGTGGTGGTGAGAGGACCTTGGCGCGCGGCATGATACAAGCAGGGTGAGAGGCTAACGACATCGGACAATGGAACAGAGTTTTGGACTTGGGATGACAATGGACCGAGTCCCGAGCTGACTCTCTGCTGTAGCGTGACCTCAGCACTACTACGGTACTATCTTGAAGGCGAAGAAGGTGGGGAATATCAATAACCACTTCTTGATGTTTTGGGTGGGAGGCTCTGCGCCCAGCACACTGATTTCTATCTTGCTAGACTGGTTTCAGACTCGGTTGGCCACGCTGCCTCAACATGTTCGCCCTTGGTCCGATCACCACCCTATTCAGGTCTATGTTTGGAACCGGAATGAAGCGAGTACATAAAGATCCGTATTCTGCCTCTCCTGCGGGACGGGCTTTGATCTGTTCAACAGCAGGCCTGACGGTATCTAATTTAACACAGACATTCTCTCAGATACGCTTACTCCGAATCAACTCGACAGATACAACAAATACTCAGTCCACTTCGGTTCACTCCATTCCATCAAAATGAAGTTCCTCACACTCGGCATCGTCCTGGCTTCGACCATTGTTAGCGTCAGCAGTCTTCCGACTGATATTGACAGCAGGGCTGTCGGGTACGTTCACACCAAGCTTACCATCAACCGAGTCGGTTCGTTAACACTTTCACAGCTTCCAAAACAACCATGACCAGCACTTGGAGGATCGTGAAGAGCGCAAGGGTGCTCGTGACATCTTCGTTCCCTCCTTCGCCGGCGTCGAGACCACTACTGGCGTGCTCGCGGACTTCGAGAGAGGTGATGGCGCAGTGCCCCTTCGTGCCCGGCAGCTCAAGAAGAAGAAAGCCAAGGGTAAGGCTGCCAAGGGCAAGGCAGCTAAGGGAAAGGCTGCAAAGGGCAAGGCTGCCAAGGGAAAGGCTGCCAAGGGAAAGGCTGCCAAGGGCAAGGCCGCAGCCGCAGCTCCCGCGGCTCCCGCAAAGGCCAAGGGCAAGGTCGCCACTCCCGCCAACGGTGCTGCTAAGAAGAAGGCCGCCGCTCCCGCCACACCAGCTGCTGGCGGTGCTGCCAAGGGCAAGGGTGCTGCCGGTGCTGCCGGTGCTGCTCCCGCTGCCGGCGGTGCTGCCAAGGGCAAAGGAACCAACCCGCCTGCTGCTGCTGCACCCGCTGGCGCTGCCCCCGCTGGCGGTGCTGATACGGACAAGGAAGCCAACCCGCCTGCTGCTGGCGGTGCTGCCAAGGGCAAAGGAACCAACCCGCCTGCTGCTGGCGGTGCTGCCAAGGGCAAAGGAACCAACCCACCTGCTGCAGCTCCCCCAGCTGGTGCCGCTCCTGCTGACGGTGCTGATAAGGACAAGGGAGCCAACCCGCCAGCTGCTGCTCCTCCTCCTGCTGCCGCCCCTCCTCCTGCTGCCCCTCCGGCTGCTGCTCCCCCAGCCGCGGTTCCTGCTATCGCCCCTCCGGTTGCTGCTCCTCCGGCTGCTGCTCCTCCGGCTAACGCTGCCCCCCCTGCGGCTCCCAACACTGCCAAAGTTCCCCTCAAGCCTGCGCAGCCAGCCGCTCGCCCCGCCCCTGTGGCACCTGCGCCGCCCGCCAACTAGTTTGTCAGTGGCTAGTCATGGAGGGGCTTAATGGGTAGATAAACCGGCACGGGTGTTGGTTGGTTTGTCCGGATCACGATGTTTACGACTATGTGTTTTTATGAAGGCTTGCAACCGCGACTTACGGCGACTAAAACCAGCCTGAACGCTGGGCAGGCGCTCACAACCGCTATTCGCTTTGTCTTGGGGGAGTGTCGATGTACTGTATATACATAGCCACCAATGATAGATCCCATTCACGACGAACGTCCTTGTGCGTTACAAAGCTGGATGTAACATGATGTTGCTAGTTGTCTGTCGGTCAATTACAGATATCGAATGCAGTTGTCATACAGATGTCTTGGCGCTATGATGTCGTATAGTAGTCACCACGACGACGTAAGCAGTAAGGGTCTCCCCGCCCCTTTTGCGAGTCTTCCGTTTCATGAGTTGACCCATGGGAGAAACATGTTTCACTGACGTCCCTGCACCACACTGCCTGCTCACGGACATGCATGCAAGTCATATACCGCAGGCACTGTGGTACTTTGGTCTCGTCTCAACTCCGTTCGTCTGTCACTCTGAGCCAGACTTGGTGCGGAGGGGAGTGGCCCATCTCTCCGGAGAACCTGATCGACGGCCAGGATACAGCCCTCCCTGATGGATGGGGTGGGGGGGGATCCGGAATGGCCCGTGATCGTTTGGGTGAAGTCAGTTAAACACTAGTTGTTGGTCAACTTGGCCGCTTGAAACCGATCGGGTATTCGTCTTCGTTGCTCGTAACCGCTCGCCCGGAGGCAACTTGCTCGTACGGACTCGACCCCCTGCAGCAGTTCAGACTGCCCGGGGTTCCGGACACGGACAAGCCAATGAGAACCTCGAGACGGCTATTCCAACCTCTTGTCTGAGCGTATGGGCCATCAATGCAGTCAATCCACTTTTTTCTCTTTTGCCGCCTGCTCCTTTCCTTTCAATCCAACCCCCATCCGACCCACCAAATTGGCTCTGGCTCTCTCCCCATCATGTCCACTCGCGCAGAGAAGAAAA
Source organism: Colletotrichum navitas (assembly GCF_030913465.1). Taxonomy (NCBI): domain Eukaryota; kingdom Fungi; phylum Ascomycota; class Sordariomycetes; order Glomerellales; family Glomerellaceae; genus Colletotrichum; species Colletotrichum navitas. The sequence goes on along the minus strand of NW_026850612.1, from coordinate 121,444 downwards.
TTTCGTCACCAACCACCTGCACCCCCCACGTATCCAAGGGCTAAGAGCAAATTCTGCTCGCCGAGTCCACAAGCAGCGGGATCCCATCTCGTCGGTTCGAAGCGAACTGGATAATGGCCGGTTGGCCCAATGGCAAGGCGTCTGACTACGATTCTGTAGAAAGGATTCGTGTAATCAGGAGATTCTGGGTTCGACCCCCAGGCTGGTCAAGTGCTTTTTTGTCTCATTCACCCAGACCAACAGACGAATAGGTGGCACGGGACTCTCTCTCTTTCATCTCGTCCATTCAGTTTTATCCTTCTTGTTTCCTTTTTGTTCTTTTACTCTTGTGTGTTTGCAACGCAACCGTCCCAGCTTGGATTAAAGTAAGACGAAGAAGTTGTTCGCTTGCAAATCTCGCATGGCTCTCTGTTCATGCCGCCGCCGGTCTTGGTCGTTCTTTTGCTGGTTTCCAGTGATGGAAGAATGCAATAGCCTCGAGACCGGTAGGCGCGGAAGAAGCTTGTTAGTCTCGGCTAAGCATAACCGATGACAGAACTCAGCTCGGCACTAGTGAGAAGTGAGTTTCCGCGATACTTTTTTCCCCGGTTGCTTGTATACCGGTACCATAGGTCCAGGCTTTCCATGCCAACTAGCTGTGCAAAAGCCAACCTCATCTTCCGCAAAGTAGTCATTCTGGCTGAATGTTGATGGCCACAGCCAAGGCTGGGTGTCTTCCCCCCCTCGAAGGTGCTGGACCGAAACGACTTCATCTCGTGAGGGATTTCCCTCGTGATACGAACCTCGGACTCGGACTCGCGGGGGGAGGTGACGACCAGTCTTCGTCTCGGGTCGCGTTCAGAAAACCTCTCTTTTGCCACCCGTCGATTGCAGGGGTCCCTCACCATGACCGGGAGCAAACTTTCGTACCTGATCCTAAAGGCATTGCTCGTGTGCTGGGGCAGTCCCTGTTCCGGCTGTACAGCTAATCGTCCCAAAAACGTGGCGACCAGAAGAACCACGGAACGCCCCCCGCTACGTTGGCCCATGCAATACGCTTTCCAATCGCTTACCGGGGCGGCTCATCTCAAAACCATGAGTATCCTTGTAGCGCGAAGACGGCGTCGAAGACAAGGCGTGCTTCGGATTGTCATTTCTTCTTCGGAGACGTCCTGAGAAGGGCGCAGGGAGGACCTCACGGTGCTCTTGGCGTTGAGAACAAACCGTATCCCCCTGAAAGGACAAGGGAGGAGATGTGCAGAAACGCGGATTGATTTCGCTGACGAACGCCGCAGAGCCGGTGTGTCTCCCATAAATCGTTGCTGTATCTTATCGTAAGCCGTATTTTTCTCCGTAACTTACAATGCAGTCCAAGTATTGAAGATAAGAAATGGTGCATAATTGACGGAATTAGTGTGGATAGATAGGTAACGCCATACAGACATAGGAACTGGAAAAGCTTCATTTTTGAAAACTCGCCCCCCCCCCTAGCGGACGCTCCACGTCACGGGCCCGGAAGACGATAAGCCTTATCATAGGCGAACTGGGCCGGGGGCCATGAATGCCGTGTTTCAACGGAACCCTCCGATTGGCCAATAACCTTCAGGCATGGGTAGCCCTGGTAGTGTTACCTTCCTATCAAGAACTTGTTGTCTCCTTCTCGGCGACCTCCCCGACTGGTCCTGTCCTGTCCTGTCCTGTCCTGTCCCAAGCTTCATGCCATTCTCTTCCAAGAGGGAGGGGTTTCCCTCGTGTGCCCATCACCAAACGATTGTGCAGCATACATTGGCCTCGTGCTCTTGGGATCGTGGCATGTCTGGTTCCAAAAAGAAAAACCCTTTCTCCCGAGAGGAATCCCTCCTGGCATCTAATGTTCCCGTCACCACCGGCTGACTGATCGACCCTTCAGCATCATTCCACATCGTTGTTACTACGCTTCAGGCAAACTGCCCAGGTTGGTTCAGTTGTGCCTTGAGTCGGCCTTCACAGTATCTTGAAGGATCGCCATCGGCAATCTCCAGATCCACACCCCTTTTCTACGCTCTTTTCGAGGCATAGATTCAACTCAGACCATCAGTCGCTGGCGAGGGGTGCATACAATGATTCCGGTACCAGTGCCATACGCCCTGCTGTTCAAGATATATGACGATTCCAGAAATTCTCCCGTCTTCCGATTGCCGAATTTGCCAGTCGGGATCACTTCTCGTCAAGACATGGGGGCCATTGCGGGGATAGCCTCAAACTGTCGGCCGGTGCACCTCGCCTGCCGTCGTGAGCTACTGCAAAGTGTAAGCCTGTCTCGAGCAAAATGTGACTTTATTGCAGTGCCGTTGACCTTCTTTTTCACCCCTGGGACCTGTCGTGCTTCGTGAGGGAGCAACCGGGTTACACTGACGCGATCAAAAGCTGCCAGGACCAGGCATGTTGTCTCTAGAACTCCAGCTCTTGCTTTTGTTGGAAAACATCGGGGGGGTAAGGAATGTCAAGGCCGTCAGTCACACACACCGGCACAAGCCGACGAGCAATGACCAAGCAGCAAGCTTCATGAAGCTTGACCCGGTCCGCCTACCACGACGCGCCGGCGGCGGATGTAGCATTAGTGCCAGAAGAAATCAATAAAAGAACGATGACGGAGTGCTTCATGTTCCCCATAGGCATCACTTTTCAATCGCGTGTATTCCAAAAATTTCTTTTATTATGCTCCAGTGAATCGTACAAGGTCGTGATTAAAATCGTATGCGCCCGTCCCCGGGCACCGCTATCAACGACATATCCGTGAACACGTTGAAATCCATACACCAACCCCCCTGCCCCCAAAGCGCCTTCTAACCGCCCACCGCGCGGCCAACAGCGCCGGCAATCTCCCCAAAGAGAACGCCCTTAAAGACGCTCTCGCCCATGTTCTGCGTCCAGTATCCGGCCTTGGACAGCTTCTCCTTCCACAGCTTCTTCTGCTGCGGCGCGAGGTCCTCCCAGCTGACGGCGGGCGCGGGCTCCTTCTCGTCGTGAATGGCGGCCTGAAATTTCGGCACGGGGTCCTCTTCGATGTGTGTGGGGCTGATGAGTTCCTCGCGAAGGACGATTGACGCACCCTGGAGGTCGACGTTGTGCGCGTCGCCGATGAGCGACCTGATAAATTCGTTGGGCATGTTGGCGACGGCGCCGCGGCTGGGAAGGATGCGCGGGCGCACGGCACCGTTGCTCTCCAGTGTGATCTGAACGAGGACGGCGAGCAGTAAGATGAGGAAAGCCACGACCGAAAGCCGCGATTTCGTAAGCTTGCGTGGCTGCAGGGCGACGGCATACCGCTGCGGCCGGGGAGGGCCGCCCTTGCGGATAGGGACGTCCCTGTCGGTGAACCTCTTGAGGAGGATCGAGTGCACGACGACGGTGTTCTTCATCGATATGCTCGCCAGCTTGACGTACTGGGGGCGCGCTGTGGTCTTGGGCGGAACGTAGACGGACAAGGCGACGTTGGTAATCTGCAGGGGGTGAACTTCCTTCAGGGTCGTGAGGAGATCAAAGTCGACCAGCAGGTCAATGCTCGAATGCGCCCTATGTTCGAGCGTAAAGAGCGATATCGACCGGTCCTGGCCGACGGCGGCGACGAGAAACTGCGCATTACCAATCTTACCGCCCGGGGTCGAGGGCGGGCTCAGGTTGCGCGCGGCGATGGTGGTGATTTGGTTCACCGAGCGAGGCAGCTTCGCCGATGCCGATAGCCGTCCCATCTCGCCCGCCTTGGTGGGCAGTCGGATGCCCAATAAGAGAGCGCCAGCCCGCTTGGGGATGTTAGTGCCCGCCAAGATGAAGCCTGGCGAGAGGAAACGGATCGACCGGAACGTGGGCCAGGCACCGGTGCCGTCCTCGCTGATGGTGTAGGCGAGATGGGGACCGTCGACTTCAGACTTTGTAACCTTGATGATGAAGAGTTCGCGCTCGTCGCAGTAGGCAACTTGGAATTCATCCTCCCCGGTCTGGACGACGTCGACGTCCATAGGCTCCTTTGTAATGTCCAGCCTTCCCCTGACCTTGGGCGCAGTAGCGCTCGCGGGCGAGACCTCGAACAACGCAATCTGCGACTCTTTAGCCAGGCCAGTCGCCACAGCGCCGAGCTGGGGCTTCTCGCCATGTGGCGCAGAAAGCCGCAGGACTCGCTGGTAGGCGTCTTTGTCGATTCCGTTATGCTCGAATAGGGCGGTGCGCGCAAGCTCAGCGACAGCCACGCCGGGCGCATTGGAGCCGGACGAGCCGCGCGCCTTGCTCTGCTCAACACCGAAGACCCGGAAGTGCTCGTTCTTGCCCTTCTCGACGTCGGCGGGGCTCGAATTGATGCCGGCATAGACGTAGCTCGTCCGGCCCTTCTTGGGACCGACGGCCAGAGTCATGACGCTATCCTCGTTGCGACTGAGGTCGGCCTCGCCGGTGATGCGCAACTCGTCCTTGGTCGAAGCGTCGATCACTGTCTGTCGCGCGGGAGAGGTATCAGTCGCATGTCGCGCAAGAGGTGGGGAGGAGGGGATCAGCGTACAATCTTGTTGGCGACGCCGCTTCTGTTGGCGCCGCCGCCGCCGCCAACGAGGAGGCGGTTTGCATCCTGGGGGTCAAACTCGCAGGCGTAGGGGAGGTAATCGAGGGCGATCTTCGCAGACTCGAAAGGGGGGGCCATGTTTGGCGAAGCTGAGGAAGGTCTTTTGGCGGGGAGAGATGTCCCTGCGGCTGTCTGGGATTCGGTCTGGGATTCGAAAAGAGGAATTGTTTGTCAAGTACCCGTGTGGTCTGTCAAAGAAACATGGTTGTCAGAAGTTTAGGTGCACAACGTGGTCAAAAGCGCCGTGATGCTGGAGAATGATGACGTTGGGGCGCGGTTGAAAGGGAAAAATCGAGTTGGCCAGATATCCTTTGTGGGGTTTAGGGGGCAAGCTCCCTCCAGGGACAAGCACCTTTCCACGTGTTAGCATTAGTGCTAGTACTATTGTTGGGAAGCTCAGCTGGAGCACCAGGACAGCAGTGCTGTCAGCTCTGGCAAGCGAGGTTCGTCGGCTGCAGACATCCCTGTCCTCCTCCATCACTGCATCAGTGCATTCAGACTCCCCCCCCCCCCCATATTTCCCAGTCTTTGTCTCCCTGCCCCAGGAACAGCTGATGGGATCGACAGGCATGCAACCCCGTTCCAGCAGCATGCAACGGTAGTCTATCATCCGATTGTCGATGAAAGCAAACAACGGATGGTGCAGAAGAAAGAAAGCAATCTTCTTGATTCACCCATCAACTTTGGTACCAAAAATGACCGATTTCCGATCGCAACTATCACTGCCAAAAGCAGACGCTGGTTGATGCCTCCCCAAACTTAGGTATAATATGCTGTCCCTATTTCCATGCCGAAACGCCATGTACCCTCACCGGTAAGATGTGTTGATACCATAGGCTCATCGATGCTCATTTGAATCCACCACTTGGTCAAGACTTTTTGGTCTTATTATGCAAATGATTATAACCCCTGTTCTTCTTTTATTGATCTGTGTAGAACCGGTACAGGCCGTGGGGCGGCAAGCCCAGCGCATCAGCCTCGCTGTGAAATTGCATGTTGCCCAACTTGTTCGACTCCAGTGGACGGATGCTCTTGCCGTCAGGTGAAGACGACTCCGGCTCCCGACGGGTCTGTGACTGCAGAGCCTGCTGGGCCCGCCGAGTCTGCTGAGACTCGAGATGTTGGTGCTGGGATTCGAAGGACTGTTGCTCGTGCAGAGAGACCCGAGACTCAGATATATAGCCTCGGGCTTGAACTTCGGTCTGTATTCGAGTCTCCTCTTCTTCCTGCAGGTATCGTTCTCGGCGATCTCGAGCGCGCTGACGCCTCTTCTTGCCCATCTCGTTGCAATCGTGGCATACCTGGTCCCTGAGAGGCGTGTACTGGGGCTCCTGACGATAGATGCATATGGACTCGTGTGGACCCTTGCACTTAAGGCAGCAGTAAGTGACACACTCCATGTGGCCACACGAGTAGGTGTAGAAGACGTTCTGGCACATCTTCGATGCTGATGCCTGCTTCTACAAAATGTTAACATGCGAGAATCACTGGTATATGGCAGATCAACAGAAGGGGTTTACCTTTTTTTTTTTTTTTTAAATGTAGTTTTGTAGATCCCAGGTATGTTTGATATATAAACCTTAATAAATTGCTCTGTGTAAGTTCGTGCTTAAAGTCAGCCGTTGGAGTCAACCAGTTCGGCGTGGCAAGAGTTACCGCGTTGAAGAGTAAGGATATGTGTTCGACTCGTCTAGAGTACGGTTGGGATATATGGCTTCACGGGTTCGATTCGATATAAGCTAATATATTATGAATCAGGAGACAAGGGCGGTCGACTTCAGGCCTTGATAAATGGAGTTGGTGGCGGCGAGGGTTCGTTTGCAGAACAGAGCCCAAGAAGGAACGACGTTGCCTGAACTGCGGAATGGGCTGGGTAATGTCCTAGCTGACGTCGGGGTCTATCCCGTGGGGTGACACTTGTTCCCGAAAGTACCAGAACCCCCCAGTTTTGACAATTTACAGGGATGATATATGGCTGTGGTCGACTCCTATAGAAAGGTTAGCTAGGTGTGCTTAAGGAGTTTCAGGTCAGAATTTATAAGTAATGAGTGATTATCTCAAGACTAAGCAGATGAGGAACCATGGGTTAAGATGCTATCCTAAAGTTGATGGGAGAATGCTGAGATGGCAGTCGGGGTTGCGACAAATGGGGTGTATGAAATGGTTGGTATCTGGGGAAGATGAGGTAGGTCGAATGATGGGAGGAAGAGGTGCACCAGTGAGCGACTCGCCTGCCTTCTTGCTCTGCTGCGCGACTTGCTGCGTTGTAGTGTATGAGTGCCACCGAAGAAAACAGGAGTCAGAAGCAAGGCGTGTGAATGTCGTGAGGGGTGTGGCTTTTGGATGAATCAATGTCTTCTTGCTGGAGAATGGGTCAGCAGGTGAAATTGCGTTACAGAGGATAGTGATATACTGTTTAGGAAGAATTCATGCCAGGATGCAGGAGAGGGGCTGGGCTTTTGTTCCTGCCAAGGGGCAAGCAACAAGAACCAAAGAAGATACCTGCTCGTTATTTTCGACGTAGCTGTTCTGTGTGCTGCAGCCAATGTCAGTATTTTCAAAAACTTCAGTTTGTGTGCTCTCCGTGATTGTTGTGTGTGGAAAAAGGGTATCGAGGAAGAAAAGTCCAGGGACAAGGCCTCGAATGGAATGGAAGGGTTGTGTTTTTAGGTATCGAGTACTCTCGTATCGGAGATAGGTTTGCTTGAGACGGAGAGTTTAAGTAAGCCTTGACCTCAAGATGTATGTAGGGCCTAGGCTGGTGGGGTTGAGATCGAAGCCAATGTTGGCGGTGACTTGTCCTAAGGTCGAGATCGAGGTAGAATCAGGCTGAAGCCGCCCAGGTTGGTGGCAGGGCTGACGATGAGGAAATGCTCGGATACAGAGGTCCTAGACCGGTACCTTCACCGGTGGTAGTCGTAAGTACGCGAGAGGATTGTCGGGTAACGCGCCTGGTTCTCCGTGACGGAAGGGTAGCAAGTTTGGCTTCTGAAGTCCAGCTGCTCAAGATCAGGGTCTGATATTGGGGATTTAATCAGAACGGCAGGGAAAAGCCGAAAGCTTTCTTCCGAAGGGCTCTTCCCACAGGTGAAACAAGTGAAGATGAGCTCCTGCGCGGAGTGTCGTCGCCGAAATTGATATAGAGCTGGCGCACCTTCTGTCACCAGATTGAGAGAAGGGAGGAAGGAGCGGGCGGCACGGCGCTTTACGGTTGGGGATGGTTGGTTTTCTCGAAGAACCTCGGCTGCGCTTCGGAAATCTCAAAGTGCAAGACAAAGTGATACTATTTCCAAGGTTAAATAAACACTTGGGCACCTCATCCATATTAAATCCATACTAAACACGTCCCGCGGAGGACGACAATTCTACAGCGGTTCGGGATTATCAAGCCGTATAATGACATGCCACTGACGTTGTCGCTACACCAGTCATCAAACCTAAACGGTGGAATGAACAATTTCAAATTATTTTCTCGTCAGCCTGCTGCTACAGTGCCGCAACATCTACACAGAACGCCTCACTCCAGCCCCAAACACCCACACCCTCTCCGTTGCCTCTCCTCTGCTCCCTAATCCACGAGAATCTTCTCCTCCAGTTCGCCGAACCGCTCGTAAAAGCTCTCAAACAACTTGATTGCGTGCTCGACGTCGGCGCTGCCGCCCGTCTCGCGGATCGAGTGCATGCTCAGCTGGGGGTTGCCCAGGTCCAGCGTCCGGACGCCGAGCTTGGCGCTGAGCATGGGACCGATGGTGCTGCCGCAGGGCGAGTCGTTGCGCACGACGAACAGCTGCAGCGGCACGCCGGCGAGGCGCGCGCACTCCTGCAGCAGCACGATGCCCGGGGAGTTGGTCGCGTACCGCTGGTTCGCGTTGACCTTGATGACGGTGCCGCCGTTCATGGCCGGCTGGTGGCTCGACTCGTACTTGCCGGCGTAGTTGGGGTGCACCGAGTGGGCCATGTCGGCGGAGACGAGGAAGGAGCGCGAGAGCGTCTGCTCGTAGGCCGTCGACTCGTAGTCGCCGTCGTGGGAGACGGCCACGTAGGAGCCGTCCGACGCCGTGTCGCGGCTGCCCGGCAGCGAGGCGAGGCGGCGGAGGACGGCGGGGAGGAGGTTCGAGTTGGCGCCGTGGGCCGAGGTGGAGCCGATCTCCTCGTGGTCGAAGCAGGTGACGAGACGGATCGTCGTCTCGTTGTCAAGGACGTCGGGCTCGCGGACCGAGGCGATGAGGCCCTCGACGGAGCAGTACGTCATGTTGAGGTTGTCGAGGCGGGCCGAGAAGATGAACTCGTCGTTGAGACCGCCCAGACACGACTTCTGCACATCGTACAGGACCAGCTCGAAGTCGATGACGGCCTCGGGCTCGACGTCAGCGTGGGAGGCGATGACGTCGAGGATGTGAGGGTGGTGGCGCTCCGTCATGGCCTTGAGAGGTCTGAAGTCCTCTCCGTCGGCGTCGTCGGCGCCGGGCTGCTGGGCCGGGGCGCCCTTGTTCAGCTCGGCGGTGGCCAGTCCGGCGATGGGGAACAGCTCGTTCTCCTTGTTCGGGTCGAAGGTGGAGCTCCGGTCGAGGTGGATGGCCAGGGTGGGGATGCGCAGCAGCGGCTTGTCGACCTTGATCAGCTTCTGGACAAAGTTGCCGTCGGCGTCCTTGACGAGCACGCGGCCGGCGATGCTGAGGTCGCGGTCGAACCAGCTGTGCCAGATGCCGCCGCCGTAGGTCTCGACGCCGACCTGCAAGAAGCCGACGTTGCTCCTCCTGGAGACGGGCTTGATGCGAAGGGTCGGGGAGTCGGTGTGGGCGCCGATCATGGCGACCGGGTTGCCGGGCCTCCACTTCTTGCCGATGGCGAAGGCGACGATGGACGAGCCATTGCGGGTGAGGTAGTACTTGCCGCCGGGACGCAGCGTCGAGTTCCAGGAATCGCGTTCCTTGATCTTTGTGAAGCCGGCCTTCTCGAGACGGGCGGCGGCGGTAGCGCAGGCGTGGTAGGCTGGTGGTGGTGGCGAAGAGAGCGCGTTAGTTAGGGGACAGTCTTGTAATGCTTCTCGTCGGGTCGCTGCGAAGACTCACGTGTAGGAGAAGCGTTGACGAAGTCGACAAAGTCGAGGGCAGCTGCCGGGGGAGCCATTGTGCGGGCCGAGGTCGAGAATCGAGCGTGGGAATGGAGGGGTCGAAGGACGACGGTGAGGGATGCAATGGCGGGGTTCTTGTTCGGTGTGGCAATGTTTCGGCACAAGAATGCAGTGGCCGATGGCATTTACAGATCTGTCGTAAAGATGCTTGTTGTTTGACGGCAGGCAGGCCAATGGTCAGTGTGTTCGTGATTGATCTTTTGTTCGGGATCTTCCCAGGTTGTCACGAGGGCAGCTTTCGGCCGGAGGGAGTGCTTTCGTTATCGCGTGTCGTCAAAGGCAACCCCGACGTTGATCCGGCGCCGAAGCTGGGGTTGTCTCTCTCACCTGCCCCAAAGGACAGAGGGTGGAGTGTGGACTGCGAGCCCTGGCTCTGGTCGCTCTGGCGGCGTCGTACACGGGTAACTAAGTAAGCACGTAAGTACTCCGTACCTACTACACTAGGATCGGGTCTTGCAGAGCCACAGCCAGAGCCCGTCCGGTACGTACCTGCATGCCCTGGATGATGCCCCTCCAACCCTCCGAGTCTGTAGTGCGTATTAGGCACCGAGGGTAGTGCAGTTTACAAGTAAAGTCCGCGATGGATGATGGCCAAGGCACAATCAAGACGAGGCAAGGCAACACGAGGCAAGGCGTCTTGCGAGGGTCGGCGACATCCTGCTCATTACCTCCACCACCGGAAACTCACTCTACCTACTGGTGTGTACTTCACAGAGGCAGACAGACGGATTGCGCTCGGATCAATGTTACCAATAAGACTCGATGCTGGTCCCCACCGCGGCTCTCTCCCTCCCAAGCCCCCCCCCCCCCCTTCCTAATCAGAGTTCTCCCCCAATATATTAATTATCCGACCTAGAGGGAGATCCGACTCAGCACCTCCCGGTGTTCCCAGCTCGTCTGCCGCGTCTTCTTATTCGGATCGCTTCGCCCATCGACTTCACAACCCGTGGGGCTCGCTCAATCCTCATTGGACAGGGAATTCGACCTTCTTCCCCTGGCTGGCTGGCTGGCTGACTGGCAGGCGACCAGGACGAGACGATGAGCAGAAAAAAGAAAAAAAAAAAAGAAAGAAAGTGGGAGAGAGAGGAGACAAGCAAGAAACAAGACAAAACAAGGCACACACGTATTACAAGTGGCGGCAAAAGTCGACGAGACCCCCCAGCCCATGTCGACCTGGCGTTGTTGCAGCACGACAGATACGGAATGACCCCCCTCCCCGGCCCTGCAGATCACAGGGGTTTCCTGAATGTACCCACATGTGCTGCTGACCGTGTACTTTGTATACCTAGCGCGTGTGTGTGAAAACTACCTGTAGGCGGGTAGTCTCGAGGTATAACTAGACTTGCCCTCGCATGACCGACTATGGGCGGCGGCGGCGGCGACGACATCCATTAACGACATGCCATGCCCTTCGTCTCTCATCCTCCTTTTCATCTTGTCAGCCTGTAAGATTGTTTGATCAAGAAGGAAGAGGAAATCGACAGCTTGGAAACGAGAGAAACAGAGAGATAGAAAGAGAAAGAGAAAGAGGAGGAAGAGGAGGAGGAGGAGGAGGAGGAAAGGGTTGGGCAGTAGAGCCAGCATGCAAACTTCGGATGCTCATAGCACATGGTGAAACTGTCCCTATCCCCCCTTCCACCACCATCTCCCAAGAAAGCAGACCCTGGAGTCCCCCCCTTTGGGGCTCCGTACCAGACTCTGCCAGTTGAGAAGAGCCAAGCTTATTGGCGTGACCCCAAAAGCCATCTTCAACCTAGGGGTGCCCTGCAGGCCTGGTCTGTGCGCTCCGCACCTCACCTTGCTTCTCCAGTCTCTGCTCAGACTCCCCCCCCCCACTCCATAGCAACATGCTAAGGCCCGACGGCGTACACGTATGTACAGCTATGTGTGTGTGTGTGTGTGTGTGTGTGTGTGTGTTCGTGTGCTGTTAGAGTGCGTGCGTGCGTGCGAGCGAGGGGACCTCTTGTGGGATTTCAAGGTTCGTTGGATCTCTTCTCATTTCGCGCCGGTCCGGCTTGACTTTTGCACCAAGACGGCCCGGAGACCGGCTGCCCTTCCCTCGGTCCAAGAGAAGCTTCCGATCCACTCAAATCTTGTACGACTGCCGTCGATTACCACCGCGGCCGCGCCCTCCATCACCGTCTGTCGACCGCCGCTTTCTTTGCTGCTCGCTGCTCCCCACCCTTGTCGACGACAAAACTAGGGAGCAGGGATGTTCCATGACTGCGAACGCGACCCCCATTTGGCACGCCGCCATCCCTTCCCTCTTCCCCCTTCTTCCTTTTTCTCCCTCTTCTGTTGCATTGAGCAAAATGTCAGGTCGTCCCGTCCCCCCCCCCCCCCCGGCAAACAAGTGACCGAGTGGCTGACTGACCTCTGGACTCGACGTCCAGCGGCGTCGGTCCATCCACGAGCTAAAGGGTTCGTTGTTCGTCGTGTTGTCCCCGAGGCGTCTCCAAGAAGAAACCGACCACCGGCGGTGCGCTCTGCTGGTCAGATAGAGGCTGGACGCCAACAGTCATTATTCCCAGCTGCTGTGTAAGGCGCATGGTTTGGGTTGCGCATGTAGGGACGAACCGCGCTTGAAGTTTCTCCCCCATTCTTCCAGACTTCCAGAACGTGCCTATCTGGCTCTCTCTCTTCTATCCTGGTCAAGAGGAAGACGATCCCTCACAGAAGTCAGACTCCTGATCAACAGAATTCTGAAAGTGTATCCTCCCCCCCTTGGACGTCGGATTCCCGACTGATAGCCACCTGCGACGAACCCACAATGGCGGTCTCTATCCCATCAGCCCGGCAAACATAAAAACTAGTCTTTCGGCCGTTTGCCCATTGAGGGGGGTGGGGAGTGGGGGGACACTCATAAGCCCGCTGCTAGTGTTCTGGAGAGAGGACTAGCAAAATGAGACGAAGACAGAAAGTGCCGCCTACCGAGATTTGTGCCAATCAAGGGAGGGCCCTTTCTTTGAGCCCACTCGGCCAGGGTTGGGCCTTGTTCGCGGACGGGCACCACGCTCCCGTCACCTTTCAGTGAAGATCGATGCTCAGAGGGCATACGGATATTTTGGGCCAAGGTAGACGACTCAATGTGTCCGCACCTACCCCGAGAGCAGCAAGCAAGCATGACTGACAGCTGTTTGAACATGGTGTCCAAAGTTGCTCTTGTCCTGTTGTGTGCTGCTTGGTGACATGGCAAACACGACATACACTATGCGGCCACTCCCAACCTCGCACAACCATGCATGCAGCTTAATGTCGAGGACGTGAGAGACGGGAGCATTTGGCTGGGTGGACCATGACCTCGACCCACATCCTCCCCAAACTGCTCTCTCTCCTCGGTTCGTCGATTTGGGTATGGCGATGAGACACCATCGTTGACTGTATCGACAGAGCACGTAGTATATAGAGCTACCGCCCGTGCTACTCCGTATCCTTTGTTGTTTGTGTATTTCTCCAACTGTGGCAGCTAAAAAGGCTGGCGGCTCTTGTTGCTGGCTCATGCAGTCCGTTGCACGCGCCAGGCTGAGCGAGGCGACGGTGGCTAGCCATCTCCGTCGCGATGTCGAAGCCGACTCTAGCTGGGGCTCATCGGTGCATGAGCGTGTGAGTGCCTTTGCCGCGACGCCATTCCTCAATCGACCCTCTATGCCCTCTCCCTCCCCCCCAGTAAGACATAATCCCACACTCACGCCATGATAGTCACCGGTAAGTGCCCTGCTTCCCTCACGTACGGATAGACGGTGGCCAATAACCGTCTGGTCCCTGGCCAGTGTTGCCTTTCCTCGCGCGGCATGACAAGGGGGGTCCCATCTCAACCAGCTAGTTGTGCGTACGCAGTAGCTCCCGCACTGCCAGCTCGAAACTTTGTCGGGGGTTCTCGCAGATCGTCAGAGGGAAAGCGGGCTGTTGACCTGCTGCCAGTATGCTTCATGTCATGTATGTCCTGCAAGGTTCCAGGCTGGAGTGTCGTTTCGACCTCGACCTCGACCTCGAGAGAAGCGGGGGGGGGGGGGAACGAAGAAAAAGAGGATAGTCGCATAGGCGCGCTCGAGTACTTTGGCTGGCATGGCCGTCATCCGTGCCGTTCAAGCGGGACGAATGCGCAAACTTTAACGACAACGAGGTGCTGCTTTCGTCCATATCGAGGTCCATCTCACATCAAAGAGCTTGCCGCTAGAGCCCCCCCACCCTTAGATGTGGAGAGCAGCACAGAGACCATGTGACGACACCGAGCGCACAACGGCAATGGTAACGTCGGACAGGATGGCACAAATCACTGTCAGAACCTTGAATCGTCTCCGAGGTCAAAGAGAGGTTCCAATCATGAATTCCCCTCAGCGAAGGCATAACGGCCGGCCATGGCGGGCTGCCCTGCACCGTACTACGTTGGCCTTGTCCGAACCCGTTTTGCCCAGACGTTCGTTCATCCATGCATGGCTCCATCGAGAGACACCGTCTTACGGGTCCAGCGTTGGTTGCAATGCAGGTACCGGATGATACACTGATTTTGGGGTGAACGAGGACAATAAGACAGACCTCGCGCAGTTGTTGAATGCGCCGCGCATCTTCTAGTACTTGATATGACAGAAGTGTACAGGCCTTTTCTTCTTGTTTGTTATCTTCCTTGTCTTTTATTTTCCCTCAGGCCCCCCCCTGGCGCAGGGTAAACTGGTATGACCCTGCTGCACGTGCTTCACACTTATGTCGCTGGTGTCTGCCATATGCCTCCCCCAAATCTTTTGCCGGCGGCGTCACGTCACTTGGATCCCGTGGTCCCTGGCAGCCACTCGAGATGGGAGGCGGTGATCCCGGTGCATATGTTTCCTGCACTAGACTATCCGTAGGACGTTAGGACCACCACGCCGATGTTCTCCCTTCCCCACTTGCTTGACGCTCTATTTTCTTTTCGCTGACGGCCTTTCTGTCAGCGTCTTGGTCCTGATCGGCCGTGAGAAGCAGTCGATCCCGTTGAAGCCCCGGTCTAAACGGTGCATGATGTGTGCAATGAGACGGCCATTGCTAGCCGACAATCCTGCCCGACTGAGATGGCTAGCGTTGGACCCTGGCGTCGATTGCCTCGAGACACGGGCCAATAAAGCCCAAGCACTGGCCGACACCTGCAGAATCATGGACAGGATAGAGAGTCAGAGAGGAGGCGAGGGAGAGCAAACGGGCCAGGAAAAGTCTCCCCCAGCTTGTCGGCCGGCTTTGTCTGTGGCAAAAATATCCCGATCTAACTTTCCCTTCCGCTCCGAGACATACATAGCGTACCTCGAGGTCGCGGGCTCCGACATGTCATAGGAAGCGGGCTCGGCTGTAAGCGGCTCCCTATTCCAACATCATTGGAGCTGCTCGTCACTGACCAAGGGTCTGGTTGATAGCGCCGTTGGCCTCCCCCCCCCCTGTTAGGCTGAGGTGACCCGACAAGGCAGCGCCAATGGACGGGTGATGTGTGCGAGTGAGGCGATCAGCTTGACCGAGACTGGCTGCTGTCAGCCACATGTGCGCATCGAGTCTACGCCGTCCCCCCTCGTTCGCCAGTCTGATCGAACCCCCTCCCGGGCGTGCAGCTAGCACGCGCTATCATCGTCTAGCTTGAGCGCCGGCTACCTACCTGATGGAGGCACCGGACAGCTGGCAACGGCAAGAACAGGGTCATCTGCCCACGTGCCCTTAGCTGGCCATGTCCTCGCAACCTTGATGGTGATAGTCACCGGGAGAGGATGATGACCCCTCGGAAACCGGCGATGGCTGTACGGGCCTGGTGCACGAACACGATGAATCATCTCGGACTTGGAAACGACGAGCATGAAATCGGCACCGAAGCAAAGGCTATCCATAGCCAAGATGGCCAAGATAGCCCAGCTGGTCAGGGTCCCCCGTCCACGATGTCTAGGCCGTCTCCGTGTGAAACGAATGTGCTATTCTGGCCGGCTAAGGTACGCGGCGCGCGGGGCAAGCTGGGAACAATCCGATAAAGCATTTCGGTTGTACGTGTCTGTGCGCCTGCGTGTGCCTGATGTATGTACCATCGAGTAATAATCAATCAGTTCCCCATGTCGCTGCTGTCTTGTCTCTCGTCCCTCTCCTTTCAGTCTGCGTGCTGCCAAGTTGTCATTCGGGTGCAGCCCCGCCAGCTCGTGCAAAGCGCGGGATGTCTGCGACACATGGGCGCATCGGGTGCCCTGCACCTACAAGTATGTATACCGGTATGTGGGATGGAATCAAAGAGGAGACGACGCAGCAGCCAAGCGCAACGCAAGCCGTTGTTGTTTTTCCCCCCTTCCCTTTTCTTTTTGATTTATTTATTTCTGTATGTATTTTACAGGCATGCCTGGCCGGCGTTTCGACGGAAAGAGCCCATGCAAAGCTGGCCCGGGCGTAACCACATCGTCCTGCCCGGTGCAGTCGAGGAATCCTCCAGCCTTCGGCAATCGTTGGTGGGGAAAAGGGAGCCGGCGTCGTGGTGGTGGCTTATTCTCAACCCATCTGGATGTGCAGGGATCGACGATGCATGCGAGTAGTGTAGGGTGCTGTGGGTGTCAGGTATCAGAAATCGTTTCCTCGGTCAAAGGTCGGTAGGGCCAGACTCGGATCCAGCATGATCGTGGCCGAGGACGTGCAACGTGCATCTTGACGCGGCTGGAACGAGACGAGTCTGGGACGTAACCTTGTTGCGAGAGGTCTGGCCATTCATGGGCCACTGCTCAACGGCGTGACAAGACCGGACGCTTCGATGGAAATGGGGTGAAGTTGGCACCGCACGGCTGGGGGGAGGGGGGGGCGGTTCAGTCGTCGCCTCGTAGATTGTCTACTCGAGGGAAAGACTATTATGATTCTCCAAACTCAAGAATTTGGGATCCGAACTCTTGCCTTGGTGAGCCGCCCTTCCCCCTCCCCAAAGCCCGAGCGACGACTGCCGCAGCTACGGCTTCTGCTTCTGCTTCTGCTTATCGAGAGGTTCCAAACCTGGGGGACGCGCATACCCCCACTTGCAGAGGAGGCAGGCAAACCATCTACCGGTACATAGGTAGGTAGGTGATGGGATGGATACTTGGGTTGAGACAGTCAGCTACCTAGTTGAGCGGGAGCACCCTTATACCACCATTCAGGATCGCAGTTGTCAGTCACAAGCAGTGTCAAACAAGCACCGATTGGGCACTAGGCACAACCTGATTGGGCTTGCCTGAGGGGAGCGGCGTGATCCACGGAGGAGAAGGGGGAGGGTGCAACCGGTTTGAAGGGGACTGACTGGGTTTCCAGTTGGAGATCCTCTGCAGAGGCTTGGCAAAGTCTTGCTTCCTTTTTCTTGCCAGGTATGCGTACTGCCATGGTACCGTAGTTAGTACATTGCCCAGACGCCCGACCGGCTGATGGAAATGCGCCGGATATGCATTAGCATGGTAAACTAGGACGAGGTCTCGATATTGGCATTGGGTTCATCCCGCCGACACCTTTCTTGCTTGAGCAACAGAAGCATCGGTGAAAGACCAGACCTGTCGTCCTCCTCCTCGGTAGCGCCAAACGTTATTATACTTTATCATGAGGGAGTTTTTATGGGACCCCCCTCCTCTACTTTTCCTTTAGCTATTTTCTTCTTCTTTTGCTTTCCCACGGAAAAGGCTTCGAGGGTGGGCGGCCAAGTGCGCGAATCCGCGAGACACATTCTTCCATCAGCCGGCCACAACTACCTAGATTGGTAGAAAGTATTCGTAAGACTAACAGGCAGGAATGCGACGAAAGGAAGAGCCGAAAGACAGACGACCTCGTTCCGTTTGATGTCCGAACCTGCCAACACCTTGTTTCCCTTCAGGCCGGGGCCGACCTGGGTGTTGCTTGTTAACCTGACTGATGTGCTCAGTAACGCAACCTTCTCTCGAACAGGCGCTACCCAGTCCGATGCTGCCTGCATACAGTGCGTATCGCGCAGACATACGAAACCGACGACAATGTTGTTGAAGACAGGGAGCGACTGCCTTACCGAGATGATGGCCACTGCACTGTACACGTATCCATCTACATACATGTATACGAACCGTATAAACAATGACTTCTATCCAAGGTTCGGGTGTCGTTCCAGCTCGTTGCACGTTTAGGGGCGCGAACAACCCTTTTACGGCCAAGGTTTTGGCGCGTGCGTGTGCGCGAGGTCCAGCCGACTACCGGTCCGAGTTCAGGTAATTGCGCCCTTTCCCGGTCTGTTTGTCGCGGTTTTGGACGAGTCGTCGAGAGCATTGCTGCAGCAGAAGGAGATGGATAGATAGAGATAGAGACAGATATATATATATATAGAGAGAGAGAGAGAGAGAGAGAGAGAGAGAGAGAGAGGCCTCGTCGTGGCTTAAACCAATGTCCTTCAGTTCAAGCGCTGCAAAACCACCAACAAACGCCGCACCTCGACGGTGGGGGTGAGTGATGGATGATTGGGTCCGAGCCTGGTCGGTCCTGGTCCTGGTCGAGAAGGGCACAGTGTGTCAATCACGACAATGGAAGAAAACACCACCCCCCCAGCCGCGGGATGAATGAATTACTAAGTGGTAGTATGCCACCTCGACACCAAGCAAGGTAGCACGACGCTCGGTGCGGTTAGGCGGAGAGAAAGGGACATACTGGTAGAAAAGAAAAAGGGTTATCTGCCTGCACCCTGTATCAATTACTCGGTGAGCAGGGCCAACAAGGCGGTCGCCGGTCGAGCTCGGGGCAGATATGCAAACATCGCAGATCGAAACGGGCTCCGTCGCTGGCCCCGGCCGCCTTACCACCACCTTGTTTCTTTCCCTCCCTCTTCACCACCTGTCACGAAAGCCCGCGCTGGGGTTGACGGCAAAAAAGTCGTCGTGTTGGCTACATTGCATTGCCGAATCTTATCGGCAGACGCAGACGATGATGGCCAGTACGGCCCTCGTGGATAAGTGTTGAAGCTGGTAGCGTCGCAAATGGCGTGGCCTCGGCTCGTTTGCTTCACCTACACCCTGCCCGTCTCTCACCTTGCACCAAATGCATTTTTTCGTACTCAGTAGGAACCACGTCGAGAGGTGACTGATGCAGAGAACTAGGTAGCTTGACTGGGTCCTGGGACTCGCAAGGTGCCCATGGCCTTGCGTATCCGTGCCCTGGTTACTTTCTCCTCCTGACGCGCGTGTACTTCGTCCCGTTTCACTGCAATGCCCGTATTGGGATGGATAGGTGTGGATGAGCCTAATACCAACGTCCGCTCCAGAGTCTTGGGTTCGTCTGCTGCGCCGGCCACAACCCGTTGGCTATCGCACCTCCTCAAGACACACTCGTAGTCGTATGCCTTTTTGCTAATCCGGCGAGCAAGAATGACTTTGTGAAAGTTACAGATTGCCAGCGGATACACCGCCAGGTCAGGTATCCATACAGCCTCAATCACTTGGCACACAGCTCAGGGACGGGACTCCTCACGTACCTTAGTGAGAAGCAGGCCGTCACGACTTGGTCATTCTCGGCTTAGCGTTGATGTGTGCGGATGCGCTAGACAGGGGCCGTCCTAAAGCACTCTGTCTACTGCAGTGTACGTACACTACAGGGAAAGACAGCGACTTGTGCCACGAACTGGGAGCCTCGAGCCCCCTCTCACCCTTCCCTGTTGGAGTCTGCGAAGGCTCCGTCTTTTCTCTCTCTCCAACCGTGTTGCTCTCCCTGGCCACAATGAGGCGCGTAGCACCTCGGGCCCAATTTTGTACTAGTTTAGACGCCTCACACCCCCCTGTAAAGACTGGGCGAGGTTCCCATCCGGCGTACTTGTGGGCGAGATTGCTCGACAATGCAAGGGCCCGGATGATCCACGTTGATTGCCGCGATTACAGTTCCTTTTTGGATACTTTGGCCTTGCATTATGAACGTGAAAAGAAAAGGAGTGCCAGAGGGACAGAAAGAAAGGGGAAAAGAAAAAAAGAAAAAAAGTCAGTCGCCGGAACGAGATCAGGGGAGGGGATATGCTCGAGCAGGAAGAGACTCAGACTTTGGGATCGCGTTGCTGGGTTGTGGAGACGTGCAGAGGAGACGACCGACGAATAGGAATCTGGCGAAACAGGGACGGGGAAATGGTTCAAATGAAAATGAAAGCAGAAGAAAGCAAAAGGAATGACCAAGGCTTGCGCGCCTACTGAAAAGACGGAGGGTAGAAGAAAAGAAAAGAAAAGAAAAGAAAAGGCAAAGACTAACGTGGCCCGTCCCAAAAAGGGTCAACGGGTAATCCGAACTGGTACCTACCTACGAATAGAGAGAGGGGAGAGAGAACTTGGCAGTGGGCTAATGTCTCGCCGGGAAGAGAGACATTGCCAATTTGTAGCAGTGGACGAATGGATCGGGGCGCGGGCGAAAGAATGCAGGCGGTAAACATTGAAGCTTCCGGGGTTGGCGGCTGTTGGCTCGTCTGCCGGTGGTGCCAGAGCAAGCTGTTGGAAGGGGATATCGAATGTCTAACGTCGAGTTGTCGAACGGCTTGCGCATTAAACTGGCATTACGGATAGTCCGGGGACGCGCGCACCCCTATAAAACAGAGTTACCGAGGCGTGGTCGTACCGGTGCTTACCGGCGTGCCTTGGCCTGCTCAGCGGGTGATGTAAATCGTTGCCAAGTGAGACCCGTGACTGGGGTTGCAATGACCACGGGGCGCTGCTCGTCCACGATCTTCCGGCGAGGACTGATGCTGATCGGATGGCAGCCATGTGCGTGTTGGCTGTTGGATCCGTGATGCGTGGCGGGTGTTGCTTTCAAGTCTTTCAAGACTGCCGACAGCGCTCCGGTGCTCAAGGCCAGGAACAAGCCAGAATGGCCTCGGAGCAAGCGGAAACCAGGTACGGATAACAAGCAGGGCAAGAAGAGAGGGCGCTTCAGAGAGACAGACAGAGAGACAGACAGACAGACAGACAGACATTCGGGGTCCGGTGTGTGTGTCGAGGGTTGGCTCTGACCCTGGCTCCGGCACTGGCCCCTCGGATTGTCGTTTCCTGTCGGCTAGTATGGCGTGAAGTGGAAGTACCACGGTACTACCGGTAGCATGGAAGGTCGAAAGTTGGAGGAGCGCAGGTAGGTAGGTACCTAGGTAGGTAGGCAGGCAGGTAGGAGAAATGAGGCGAGGTACCACCACACTTGCACCACACGTCGCCGCTTGACCTCGTCTGCTACGGGTGCTCTCAGCTGCGAGACTGGCGTCAGTCGCCGACCCGGAGGAACTTGCTTCGGTCGTTCTTCAAGGTTGCACGTATGTATCATGTTAGCACCCATGATGCGGCCCTCTGGCCCATGTTGACCGCTTCCCACACCGCCGACACGATAGGTCGGTACCTGACAACTGCCGCCCACCAGGCTTTTCTTGCATCAGGGACAGGGCCAAGGGCCTCATGGGACAGGGTGCAACAACTGCAATGGGGCCCCAATGGACGGCGAGAGGTCTGGTCACCTTGCGGCTTGGGTGCGGAGAAGTAAGAAGTGTGTGTGTGTGTGTGTGTAGGTGGCAGCGGTGGTGGTGGTGGTGGTGGTGCCGCCACTGCCGTAGAAGAGGTACACACACACACACACACACACACACACACAACAAGTGCCAATGCCCACCCATCAGCAAGGCAGTATAGACGAGGCGAAAGTCAAAAAGCAGAGGAGGCAGAAAAGGCAAAAAGAGGCAGACGAGGCAGAAGCAGAGACAGAGAGGGACAAGGAGGATGAGGCAGGTGCGCCGTGCAGGTGGGAGGGAGAATTCGACGAGCCACGCCCCCCTGTCACTAATACCACATGGGACACCCCCTTCCCCTCCTGGTCCCGCCTCCCATCATCCATATCCATACCTACATACGGATACTATAGTAGGCAGTACGTATCCGTACATACATCGCAGTTACCTACCTATCCATGAAGCAAGGGCAGGGCAGAAAAAAAAGTCGTCTCTCCCAAGGGAAGGGACCCCATTTTGACCAGGTGCCCACTTCTGCCCGCTGGCCTCTCTTTCCCTTCTGGTTTCCGCTATCCTCTTACAGTATACCAGGTTATCCCGTACCGAGAGACTGACTTATCAAGGTTCATAACCAAGGGCGGTTTTTTTTTTTTTTTATCGCAAACCCCAATGTCGCTGCGTGCGCCGAACGACAAAAGTTAGGTACGTTGCGTTGCGTTGCGTTGCGTTGCGTTGCGTTGCAATATACCGAGTGTGTTGGCTGGCTTGGGCCGGGCTGGGCTGCTGGGTATCGGTACTGATAGCAGTGTTGTACCTCGGGGGTTGGGGGTTTGTGAATGGGTACCTTTTGAACTACACCATGACCATATATGGGTTGTCTCTTTGGCCGTGGGGATTATATCGATATCAATCCTTCTCTAACAAGACCAACAACAGCAGCGACAGCGACAGCAACAGCAACAGCAACAGAACTGACAGAAATACGCAAGTTGAAATTTCAATTCTATAAAATATACCACATGTATCGAATCGAGACTTTGTACGAATAAATTGTTTGTAGGCAGAGTCTAAGGTGCGTGCTGGCTGGCGGTTGTCATTACACTCCCGTTCGCCCAGACTCAAAGGTACGATGTACTACTAGGCAAGGTAGGGTGGGTCTGAAGTACCTTTTGCACCTTGCTTTGCAGTCCATGTCTATGCCTAGGTACTACCCCCCATGCTTCTTGCCCTTTCGTCTGTCCGGCTCCTTCCACAGCTGCCTCCCACTTTCTCTAGATCCACACCCCGCTCTCTTTCGTCTTTCTCATCCAATTCCCACCCGCCATGTCCCCTTGCCCACCTCTTCCCCCCCCCCTTTCTACGCCCTCTCCCTCCTCTCTCTTGCTCCACCGTGCATCTCCATCGTGCCATCCTCTCTTCTCTCTCTCACTCTCGCCCAGTACCCAGACGATATCTCAAAAAAAAAAAAAAAAAAAAAAAAAAAACAGACCAAATACACGGCACATATATTCAACATGAATGCGCAAAGGGTGAGCGTTTTCACCTTGCACCAATCATCAGGAAAGCCCTTCATGTTCCTTAACTCGCAGGTCCTCAGGCTCGTATCCGCATCGATCTTGTCGAGGACTCCGATCAGTCCTGTCGCGGTCTCCAAGTAAGGAACTGGACTGGTAGTTTGACGGATATTTTACATTTTTGAAGCTTAGTGGTTTGGTCAGTACTAGGCACCCTATGCTCAATGTCCATCTACCGTAAAGTGCATTCGTACCGGCGTTGAATAAAACAACAATATAATCTCAGTCGTCTCTTCCGCTCAGTTCCCCGTCTCGTCATCCACACAGTCTCACTTACATCCACTACCACCACACCATCTCATTGCTGCGCGCGCACCCTCTTTCTTTCCTGGCCCTACCTAGGTACCTACCTACCACCCACCTAGGCACCTTACCCTGCCTTGCTCTTGCAACCTCCGCCCTTACCCTCGTCCTCCCTCCCTCTCCCTCTGCACGACCTCCACAACCATCTCACTTTCTCTCCTCACTCACCCGGTCGCATGTCCTGGGTATGTGGTCGACGCCGACCTTCCCTCCTCCTCTTCGCACCGAATAACTTCAGATCGAGACGACGTGGTAATGATGTTCAACTACGCTGCACCCTGAACACCGTGACTCTGCATCTCTCACTCTCTTTCTCTCCCTGCGACTTCTCATCTCTCGTTTCAGCCACCCCAGTCGACCACAGGCAAAAATAGGCTCCACGCTTAAATAGCGTCAATCCTGAGCCCACCAGAACCTAAATCAACTGGCACTGATCGAGCAAAGCCCATCTCTAGAGGCTCCACCTCGCCCAACGATCCCGTCTGCTGCCGTAACCCATTGCTCGCTGCACCCTCCCTCGCACACGCACGCACTCACACGCCCATTGCCTACTTCACCTACCTTACCTCACTCGCCATCACCTCTTCCGCCTCTTTTCCTCTTCCTCCACCAACACCACACTTCACGACACCTTTTTCTCGTCGTGTCCCCTCCCCCCCCCCGCGCGCACCTTTTCCTTGGAGAGTCGCCCTCGTCGACCGTCTGCCATACCACGTTTTGGCGACGACTACATAGCGACAAAATTGCACAGCAAAGATTCCGTACGCGTAGCATCGTCCCAATTTCAAAGCCCCCGGCTTGCTTTGTCTCGACCTGCCGCTGTCCACGCCCACCCACCCTCCACTCTCTGGAATTTCCGCCGCTCCTGGACGAATTCTTCCAAATCCCATAACAACCCACCATCCACAGCCACCTCGCGCCGTGGCTTTCCACCATCTTCTTTCCTGCTCTCTTTTCGAGTCCTCTCCATTTCGTTCTCGCCAACTTGGTGTACTGCAGCGACAAAGACCAGGCACCGTGTACTTTGCTACTGCACAGGCGCTCGGTTCCCTTGATCGACTCCACGCAATCCCGGCGACGAAAAACACGAGACGAGACCGCCGAACCACCTGCCTCGCCTCGCCTCGCCTCGCCTCACCATCCTCCCCTTCACCACTACCGCTCAACCACAACCATCTGTCAGCCCCCTCCGGACAAAAAGGAATATTCACCGACACATCGTGGCCTCATCGCCATACCCCACCACGAGCTTCTACCCGCCCGAGACTTCCAAACTACTTCTTTGATGCTTCGTGTCGCAAGTCACTAGGCATCCTGCAGATAGTTGACGGCTCGTGCCTCAGTGTTGGACTTCTCAACCACACCCT
Source organism: Colletotrichum navitas (assembly GCF_030913465.1). NCBI lineage: Eukaryota > Fungi > Ascomycota > Sordariomycetes > Glomerellales > Glomerellaceae > Colletotrichum > Colletotrichum navitas. The sequence goes on along the minus strand of NW_026850612.1, from coordinate 97,080 downwards.
CAGCGACTTTTTTGACCCTCCCCAGACTTGATCACCGACCGAGCGGACGCACCTCAGATCCTCCCGCACTTTTCGCTCGACAGCGGCCCTTGTCTCAGCAGCCGCCTGACGGTCCCTGGTCCATTCTCGATCAAAGCTATCGGCTTAGGAAGACGTGTTGTTAGGGGACTTGTGTAAACCCTGTGGAAAGCGGCCATGGCCGCAAATATGCAGCACATGGCGGGCGCGGCGGGGATGATGCAGCAGCAGCAGCAACCGCGCCCCAGGCCCTCCCAGGTTCAGTTGAACCAGTTTCTCTACCAGACCATGCTTAACCAGCAGCAGCCGCATACAGGCTGGCAGGCCGGCGTTGCCATCCAGGAACGCATGATCAAGTGCCACAACTTGTATGCGTCAACCCTTCTCCTGCCTTGTATGTGCTCGCCGTAGCTGACTCTCCCCCCAGGATCACCAACATCGGCCTTGCCGTAACCAACATTGATTTCATGAAGGCGGCAGAAGTAGGCGTCAACTTTGAGCGCGAGGCGTTCAACAAGTCGCAAGATAAGGTAAGGTTTCAAGCCGGGTCACTCCCGTGTGCTGCAGGCAGGAGGCTAACGGCAGACACAGACTTCATATGAGGCGCAGATGAGCAACAAAACGAACGAATTTTACAGACGGCGACAAGCGAACGAGCAGAACCTCACCAACAACCTCCAAGTGCAGGCAGCCGCTCAGGCTCAACAGCAGCTGATGATGAACCAGAATGTTGCTATGCAGAACCAGATGGGCCGGGGCATGGGTCAGAACCAACAGCAAGGGTTCCAGCACCTGCAACACCAGATGCAAGCGTCTCAAATCCCCCAGCAGGGCCAGATGGGCGTCAACATGGGCAACCAGGGCGGTCAGCCGATCGGGCCTAACCAGCAAATGTTCCAGATGCCCGGTGGACAGGTCAGGCCCCCAAACGGTATGCCGGCCGACGCGTCGAGCCTCACGCCGCACGACCAGCAAAAGGTCTTGGAGCTCGCCCACAAGATGGCTTCTGCGTGCCCCGAGCCTCAAAAGAACCACTACCGCAACATTGTGCAGACTCGGTTCGCTCAGAGGGCGCAGGAGTATACCGCGCAAGGGAAGGATCCGGTCCTTATTTGGTTCCAACACCAAGCCTTCCAAGGTCTCTCGAAGAACGCGGCGTTGGCGAGACAGCGGCAGCAGCAGCAGCAGCAGCAGCAGCAGCAGCAGCAGGGAGGCATCCCCCCCAACATGAACCAGGCTCAAGCCCAGGCGCTCATGCAAGCCGGCAGAGGACAGATGAATCCTGCCCTGATGAACGCCGCAGCAGGCATGCAATCTGCCAACGGCGACTTTGGCCAGTTCAACACCATGGAGAGCATCATGAACCAGCAAAAGGCCGGCATACTCGCTCAAGAGCAGGGACAAATGGTTGTTCCCGCCAGCAACGGCCCGGCTCGCAACGCCACTCCGCAACCCATCGTCGGTGCGCAAGGTCAAGGGATGCCCAACCAGGCCGGGCAGAACCAGACGCCTCGGCCCACTCAAGCCCAACAGCAGCTGAGCATGCAGCAGGCGCAACAGTTGAAGATGGAACAGCAACAATCGCAACAAGCGGCACAGATGCGAGCACAGCAGCAGGCTAGGCAATTACAGGGTCAACCAAATGGCCTTGGCGGCGCCCCTCCTTCCCAGAGTCCGGGCATGAACACCCTGAACACTCCCATGCGCCGCCCCCCAAGTGCCATGAACCCCATGGAAGGCCAGGGAGGAGCGCCAGCCAACGGCCCCTTCGCCGGTACCCTCGACCCTCGGTTCAATCAGGGGAACCAGAGGCCGATGGCCGCCGGTGGCAACATGAACCTTAACAACAACCCTGTTTTCCACAACATGATGGCGAGCATGAACCCGGAGCAAAGGCAGGCGGTTCACGGGCTGCCACCCGACAAGCTCCACGAGGTCATGACCAAGTGGCAGGAGCAGCAGCGCAAGATGCAAATGAACGCCATGGCACAAGCCGGAACCACTCCAGGCCAGATGCAGGGCAGGCCCGGGCAGATGGGTCAGTTCAACATGCCCAACGGCAACCAGTTTATGCCAAACGGCATGATGCCGCAACAGGCGCAACCGGGAGTCCCCAACAACCAGCAGCAAGTCATTGCTCAGCAGCAGCAGATGCTGGCTAGGTTGAGGAATCAGGGTACGCCTGTGGCGCCTGCGCACCAGGTCATGATGGACAGCATGGATCTCCCACCGCCGGTTCTCGCGCAATTGGGAAATCAACTCCACGCTCCTCCCGAGGTGCGTAAGTGGAAGGACCTCAGGCAATGGCTTGCACAGAATCCCGTCCAGCCCCAGCTACAACAGCACCTCGAGAGGATCCAGAGGTCGCAGTTCGCAACATACATGCAAAGGCAAATGGAGAAGCGTAACCGGGAGCAGCAAGCGGCGGCGGCGGGACAGCAGCAGCAGCAGCAGCAACTGTCACAGCAGCAACAACAACAACAGCCCCAGCAACCTCAACAAGGACAGCAGCCACAACAGCATATGCCCCAGCAACCTCAACAGCAACAGCAGCCGCCTCAGTCGCAGCTGCAGCAGAGCGCTATGCAGGCGGGCAACGGCGTCCCGAATCAGCAGCAGCCTAACCAGCCAGGCATGCCTCCAAACATGCCTCCTATTCCGGCTCACATGATTCAAGTAACGCCAACCGACATCATGAACGCCCGCAAAGCGAACCCCAAGATTGCAAGTCTCACAGATGACCAACTGAGGCAATTCATTATTCAGATCAAGCAACGGCAGATGACCGCAGCTATGCAGAAAGAAATAGCCATGCGTCAAGCCCAAGCGCAGGGTAATCCAGGACCTGGGGTCCAGAACGTCCCTATGCCCACATCTCAGCCTCAAATGCCACAGCAGGTTGCCCAACCGGCAAACGTCACTCATACGCCTGTCCAGGCGGTACAGCCTGCCCCGCCGAAGCAACAGAGTGCGACTCCCGACCCAAAGGCCGTTGCTAACGCCGCGGCGGCGAAGAACAACCAGCGCGGCGCCCCGAACAGCAACCAACAGCAACCACCTAACCCCTCGCCGGCAACTCAGCAGAAGAACCTCAAGCGCCCCAGCACCGATGAGCCCGCCGATGTCCCTCAGACAGCTACACAACAGCCTCAGAGGCCTGCGGCTGTTCCCGGGCAGATGCGGTCCATCCCGAACCTTACCCCTGAGCAGATCGCGAGTATGACACCCGAGCAGAAGGCCAAGTACGAGGCCATGAAGACCCGCCATCAGGCCATGCTGGCGGCGAATGCGGGTATCGCACCGACTGAGAGCGATTTTGATAAGCTCAGACGGATAGGCCAGGAAGAGCAGAGGTTGATGATGACGGAGCACATGCCCGACATTCCCATGACGCCGGAGCAGCGCCAAGAGACATGCGCCAAGCTAATGAAGATTGTGGTGGATATGGGCAAGATTGGAAAGGCCCTTGGCCGGTGGTACGCCGCGACTCGTGACGATGCGCGCGCCAAGAGCTACTTCCGAGCTGTGAGTATACGCGTTAACACGAGGCTTAGGTTCCCACTAACGTTTTTGACAGCGTCTGCGGATGATTAGACAATTCACTGATGGCGAAGTCATGACTAACCCCAAGCCCGTTTTCAGTGTGAGGCCTGCTCAGATTGACGAGGTCCGTCGGCTGCTTGAGAGTATGGCGCGCGATTGTGCCAACCTCGGCAAGAAGGCCGCCATGCCGCCTCAGCAAGGCCAACCCGCAGCACCGAACCAAACCGGGGCCGGAGGTGGCCAAGGCGGCCAGCCGCTCCCTCTGAGTATGGCCAACATGGCCAACTTGGAGAAGCAGACACAGAACATCAACAACAAGATGCATAGCCGGTCCAACAGCAAGAGCGGCCCCCCGGCGGCACCGACAACGAGCCAGCCCCCCTTCCCCTTTGGCGCAAGCTCCCCGCACGGCGAACCCATTCACTTCTCCAAGCCTAAGGTCACCAAGGAGAACCTACAGCTCCCGGCGCGGAAGAAGGCCAAGACTGGCACGCAGTCGACTCCGCCGCAGCAACCGAACCAGGCCACCCCTTCGCCTCAGATCAGCAAGTCCGGATCGCCGGAGCTCAAGAGACAGCCTGCGCCGGAACCCAAAGCGCCGCCGAAGCCCATGTTCTTGTGTCCAGAGGCGGACTGCGAGATGGCGATCACGGGGTTCGCTTCGGAACAGGCGCGCCAGGCGCACATCCAAGAGGAGCACGTGAAGCCTGCGGAAGACCCGATGAAGTACATGCAGGAAAGCCTTGCTCAGTCTCTGGGGCTGGACGTGAACGGTCAGGTCAAGATGGAGCCCCAGACGGCGCAGCCAATGGGGCAGAGCCTTTCGAGGCAGGGGCAGACGCCAGCAAGCAATATCGGCGCGACGCCCATGTCTCGCGATGCTTCGATGCAGCGCAGTGGCAGCAAGATGGGAGGCAAGGTGCAGGACAACAAGCCCGCAGAGAGCAAGGCGGAAAGCACGCCAAAGATGGAGAACAAGCAGCCGGAGATGGCTGCACCGGCAGCGCCGATGGATGGCTGGGCGACGACAATCGACCCCCAAAGCCTGTTCAACAACTTGGGCAAGTTCGAATTCGGCGCCAACGGCGTCATCAGCGACATGGGCGTATACCGGTCCCTGACGCCAAACGACACACCGGAGTCGAGCAAGGACAGCGGATCATCGGAGCCCAACAGCGACATTTCGGAAGGTGTTCATCTGGACATCGACCTCAACTGGCAGCCTGTCGACATGGATCTGCTCCTCGACATGAACAGCATCAACATGGACGGTCTCGACGGACTCCAAGACGGCGGGGCCGAGATTGAGGGCCTGATGCTTGAGGAGGCGATGCCGATGGAGCAGTTTCCCAATTGGGACGAAGTGAGCAACGACTTTAACAAACCGTTCCAGTTCGACAACAGCATGTACTCGCTCGACGTTTCGTCGTCGACGTGAGAGGAGCAAAGAGAGGGTGAATGGGAGACAAAACAAGGCGCGGGAAGTGGACGGCAGACGTGGGCGATTCATGGTTGGATACCCCGGGGATTTCCATGAATAATGACCGGCCGGCTCAGCGGGTGGGTGGGTAGGCGCCATCACATGAGGAAAAGCAGTGGGGGTTGGCGTTCCTTGGGGAGGATCCAAACTCGAAGAGCATGGCAACCTCCGTATTGGTGTTTTTGTTTTTTTGTTTTTGAGAGAGAGAGCGACTTTTTCATCTTTATTTTTTCATCTTTTTTTTCTTTTATACTGGGGGAGAGTTGGACGAGTTGTGAAAAGGGGGCTTGGAGGGCAATCTGGCTCAGCACTTAACACTTGTTTCTTTCTTATCCCCTCCACCCCACCCTTCGACGAGTCATTTCTTTCTAGTTTCGGTATCACGTTTTGGTATTTTGGTGGGAGAGACATTCATTCGCGCGCTATCTGTTCGTCGGGCGGCATGGACGTCTTTTTAGTTAGGTTCCTTGGCGACGATGGTAGCGTCGGCGCGACTCTTGCAAGGGCGAGAGGAATGATACCCAAGTTCACAAGGATTTTGGCCCCCCTATGAAGTGAGACCTGACAGTTGCTCAGACAGAGGAAGGGAGAGGATGGTGTAATGGTCGTGTGTTGATGGAGGCGGCTGTTGACTGCAGACAGAGTGATGGGACGGGATAAGGTAAGATGGCAGATGGTGGACGTGGAGCTTGTCACGTCCAAGGTGTGATCCCAGCGGCGTGGACCGTGGCCATGCATCCACGCCCCGGACGTGCATTTCACTTTCTTCAACGCTAGGCCGGATGCGATCTGCAATGGCTAGCGGACCCCTGGAATGACGGACGCGCCTCTGTGGACTTTGCAGGGGGTTAAAGGATGGGTCAGGTTATGTAAGCCGCGTTCTGGCTCCTAGGCGTTGGGTCTTACCCCCACTGTAGCGTCCTAGCTGCCACATACACACACTGTAGGTAGTAGTTGCATGAGCAGGGGTACGCGACCAAAAAAAAAAAAAAAAAATGCCAGCCACCAAACCAAGGAGGGGAGGGGGGTACAGGAACCGAGCCGCGATTCGAGAGAAAGTTGGTGGTGGTTTTTGGTGTCAAGTTGGTGTCAGTCACTTGCAATATCTGCACAATACCTACCTGACTGAGGTAACTTAAAAAGACTGCATAGTACCTGTACCGAACTATGTTGGGTGGAAAAAGGGGGGGGGGGGCGCAAGACAGCGAGTGCCTCAGAGTTACAGCCATTTCCCTGCGCTGGACAAATGCACTACGCGGTCGTTCTTCAGCACGCAACACGCTGCTCGTCAACCGTGGCCGTTGGGCGAGTAGCCCAAGGTACCTACAGAAAAGGTCCGTCCCGCAACAGGCACACACACACACACACACACACACACAGCCTACAGGTGTCTTAGTAGGTACGTTAAGGGGGAGGGGGGGTCCCTAAGCATTTCTCGCCGGCCTAGTACGCGTTTTGCCTGGGACATTTCATTATCAACAACACGTCGGTGTCTCTATCTATCTATCGCCCCCCTTTCCCCTGAAGAGATATTTCTTGTACCGGACGAATTGCACCTTGTTTGCATCGCCTGCCTGCCTTTCTCTTCCTCTCTTTCTCTTCCTTTCTAAGCCTTAGAGTTCGAGAATACACACGGCCCTCGCAACGTCAAACACAGCAGACAGAAGGCAGAGTGGTTTATCCGATTGCCACTTGTTTATTTGTTTTAAGCACAGAGCTTCCTTCTGGAGTGGATTTCAAGTTGCTACAGCTGCACGCGGCCACTCAAAACCGCCATTCGTTTAAACGGTGTCCCCCCGGTCCCCCCCTCCGAACCGCGAAATCCACGCCTAAAGTCGCCCAAGCTTGTAAATCGGGTAATTGTGTGGGAATAGCTCTTTTCCATCAGTGCAGCTCTCTCTCTCTCTCTCTTCCCCCCAACCCTCATCTCCTCTCGTCTCCATTTCGTTACCTTTCTCCCCCTCCTCCTCCACTCCAACACTTTTCACAAGGACGTCGACTTCCCGTTCTGCTCATCCTCCTCGTCGCTGGCTTTGTACATCTTTCAGTCCCCTGAACAGGCAAAAGCGCGTTCGATTCCCGACACGACCACACGCACACAATGGACCCCTCATCACCGGCCAAGAGACGCGCCCTCGCGCCCTTGAACGCGAATGTGAACGCGATGTCGCCCACCAAGATGCACAAGCACAGCAAGGTGCCCGGGTCGCCTCGCAAGAGTCCCATCAAGACGCCATTGGGTCTCAAGCGGCCTCTCGCCTCTGTCATCTTTGACGAGAACGCCGTCGCGAGGAAGAAGCAGTGCCATGAGCCGGCCGCCGCCGCACCCTCTGTGTCTGCCTCTGCCATTGCCAATGCCTCTGCACTCGTGCCGCCGCATGTCTCTGCTGTTACTCCCGGCCCTGCTACACCAGCGGCTGCATCCGAGGACACGATCGCGTCCTCGTCTACGCATATGTCAGCATCCACACCAACTCCCGCCGCGCCCGCACAAACGGAGATGGGCATGGATCCCGAAAAGGAGGTGAGTGGTGTTCCATTGATGGAGCGCGTTCGGGATGGTTCCCACAACAGAAACCTAATGCGTGTGTCTCCATGGCAGGATCGGAGCGAGCAACAGGACCAACTCGAGGAACGGAAACTGCACAACGAACCACGTGAGCAACGACAGCTCGAGAAGGTGCAACCCCGCGAGGAGCAACAGATGCTACGGAATCGTTCCGCGTCGCCCGACACATCGTCTGTGTTTGATAACTCGGCCATGGACACGTCGCAGGAGAACACGACCATGCTCACCGAACCCGACGCAGAGCAGACCGCCAGGGCCCAGCCCCCGGCGAGGCCTAGGAGGTTGTTAACCCGCGAGGAGGCGCGACAGGTACGGCATCCCGTGATGGCGGCCAGCGCGTGATTAGGTATCAAATACTGACAAAGGCTGCGCGGCGTACAGAAAGCCCGAATCCTCCGATTGAAGCTCGGCCTCGCAAACTACAAGCTCCAGACGGGACAGGAAGATGTGCCCCTCGACAGGCTAGAGGTGAAGCCGCGCCCGGGACAGCAGCGGGAGACCAGCCGTGAGAGGGCATTGCCGAGGGTCACGGTGCAGCCACCCTCCAGCCGTGACGGGCCTCCGGAGAAGGACACCGAGGAGACAAGTACTAAGCAACGCGAGAACGAGCCGGAACCCGTTGCCGACGTCAAGAAGACGACGGAGCCGGTCATGGCTGAAAATACCGCGGAGCCGCGTCTGGTGACAGCTGAGACGGGAGACACCGAGGATGAGGACGAGGACGAGGACGAGGACGACCCAACAAGTGCCGTCTGTGGTGGCGTCACGAGCAGTCTTCTTAGTCTGGCACGGGCATCTTCTTCTGTCTCTTCCTCATGACGTGTTGGAAAGAGGTCGAGTCGAAGGGTTCATGTGGAGGCGTTTTCATTTTGCATTGCATGGCATCCAACGCAACACGATGCCCTGTTGTCGTTTGCAGTACCTTGCCGGGATTTTGCTTCAACATCGTGTTGCAATATCATACGGCTCGAGGGCACTATACCATTGAAGGGTTGGGTCATGATCTCGGCTGGATTGGAAGACATCCCGCAAGATCACACCGAACTTTATATCATACTGAAAAGGAGGGAAAGTGGTGGGAGGGAATGAATGGAGTCTCTTTTGTTCGAGTTGACTGTTGGTATAGCATATCGTGTGATTTAAATCATCATCGGCTACACCAGCTAGGCTGTCGTCTGCCATCCCGTGTTGGGGGGCGCACGAATGCAGCATGAGGAATGGCGTTATAAGGAGCTTAGGCGCTAGAGCTGACGACCCGGCGAAGCCAAGAAGAAGAAAAAGCGGTGGTAATCTATCTGACTTTCTGGGCACGACGAATACACGTTTTCTTTTTCTTTTTTGCGTGGGCTGGGTTTTTGTGATGCATGGGCTCGGTCTATGGATGGCAGAGGCTGCGTTGACGGGACTGATGTGACGTGAAGTGGACGGACGGACCGGTTCGGCGGCGGACGGACGCTATTGAGAGGCATCCGAACGGAGCGGGGACGGCAGTAAGGGAAGGTGGGGCCCGGTGCCGACCCCGGACACGGACAGGTTCCGGGTCGGCCAGCCGCTGGATCTGCGGCCTTTGGCCACAAACCCACCCACCCACCCACACACACACACACACACACACACACAGTGACCGAACGATCCAAAATGGGTTGTCTGAGGGTCCTTTCGCCTCCTCCAACCACTTCTGGGGCAGAGAGCATCGAGGCCATTGTGAAAAACCCCTGGACCCGCTGACCGTTTTTGAAAACCTCAACGAGAAGCACCCCCTCCAGCCGAGACATTTCTTACACCCGAGTTCCGGAATCTCTGCTTCGCGGGCTGACGAGGGCGGTGGCCCGTCCCGCACACTCGGAATCGATCATATGGACGACGGCGCAGGTGTGCCGAGAGGTTGGACCTGCCGGACAACTCTGATTGCGGCCTGCCTTTCCGAAGGGCCCGGAGCGATCGGATTCAAGCCCAGCGAGCGATAGCTTTCACCATTCTTACATGAGCAGAACTAGATTTCGACCAGTTTGCTTGCGGTGAGCTCGCTCCATGCACACTTTGCGTCTTGTTGTCTGTTCTTGTTCGATGAATGCCGATGCTCGCAGCTCATACTAGGCTGTTCACCAGGGGTCCTGCAGTAGCATGTCTTCCAGCGACTCATGATTATACTTCTATTGGGCTACAAGTATGAAACAGAAATTGTGTGTTTCCGGATCATGATCGTCCAAGCGAATATCTGCTAAAGGGGGCGTCACCTCCAGACGCCAGGAGTATGGACGAGTGCGATTCACCAGCTTCCAACCAAGCACCGTCGTCTCTGTATCAGGTTCCACTGACGATTTGGTAGAGGGAATACGAGGACAAGCACATGTTTGCTTCAGGTCTGGATATATTGTTCAGTCCTCGTTGAAGAAATGCGACTGCCAAACAGTCACGCAAAGCAAGATGCCAGCCAACTCATGCGACTTGACAGTACCATTGATTACTCTACTTCACGTATCGAAGCGCTGGGGGTATAACGCTAGATACCGCTTCTAATGCAATAATTGAAATAGGCCCCTAGGCAGTGGGACGGACACGCCTTGTAAGAATTCGAGAAACACGCAAGCACACCGCTCAGCAGCGAAACCAGGCTCCATGCAGTGCAAGCCGCACGGGAGCGAGAAACAGCGTCTCCATCACTTTTGCTCCATCTGCGTTGCACCGCTCTCGATGCCACTTTCGGCACTGGACCCCTTGCTCACGCCATCAGTGGCCTTTCTCCTGCCAAAGACCATTCCGGGGTGACCGATGCACAGCGCAAAAACAGCGCAGATGATGAGACTGGGAACATGAGGCCAGTTAACACGATATCTCAGTGAGAAAGAAAGCCGAAGGGGAGGGGGAGGGGTCCGCTTACACTCCCTCGAGGCCGATGAACAGGCCCTCGTTCGCGAGCTTCTCCGACTGCCTGTAGCCATCGCTGAGCTCGTCGACGCGGTAGGCGCAGCGCGCGAGGACCAGCATGACCGCCAGCGCGAGGAAGCCGAAGAAGAGCCTGTCGCGAAGCGTGAGCGGGCGGGCGGCGCCGGAGCGCGTGTAGCGGAACATGTAGTCGGCGAAGAGGGCGCAGAAGGCCACCAGCACGACGACCTGGAGCACCAGGCCGGCCATGGCGAGGTCGACGCCCACGTCGGAGCTGCCGGCCGAGGTCGTGCTCAGCGCGCCGCCGGCGGCCTGGAGGACGAGGCAGAAGATGTCGAAGGAGATGAAGAGCCAGTACATGACTTTGGTGGGGATGCGGGAGAGCTCCGGCGCGAAGGAGTCGATGCTGTTTGCCGCGAGGAAGGGGGCTTGAGTCAGCGGGGGGTTTTCGTCACGCTTCATTTTTCTTTTTTCTTGCAGGAAGGTTTCAACGATGCAAGATGATGACATGCTGTGGGGGGAAGGGATGCGAGCTTTTACATATATATATATATATATATTACAAGCCGCACAAGGGAGGAAGCGGAAGACCAAAAAAGCAGCGGTCGTGAAACAAAATGAGCGGCTTCACGTGAGAAAAGAAAAGAAAGCCAGCAAGGGAAAAGAAAAAAAAAGAAAGAAAAAAAGAGAGAGATAGAAAGAGAGAGGGAAAGGAGGGAGGCATGGAGGAAAATGGAGAAAGACTTACGCCCTGCCTATGGTCACGTATATGGCAGCGGTGTAAAATACCGGCCCGCAGGTGATGAAAATGATCTGGAGCATGAATCCGACGAACTGGAAGGGGTTGTAGTACATGATGATGCGGCCGATGTAGCCGACGATCTCGCAGAGGCAGCCGGCGATCATGAAGGCCATGAACCCCCGGGCGCGCCAGCGGATGCCGAGACCGATGTGGACGACGGCGGCGAGGGCGAAGAGGGCGAGGAAGAGGACGTTGACGGCGAGGTTCGGGCGGTACCGGTACAGGCTGTACTCGAGGGGGCAGAGGTCGAGGGTGCAGTTTGCCTTGGGGCCGAAGGTCACGAGGTTGGACGGCAGAGGGGGCGGAGGACCGGACATTGTGGGCGGAGGCGGAGCGCGTCTTGTCTTGGTTTCGTCGTCGTGCGGAAAGGAGAGGATGAGTTCCGACGAAGGGGGCAGAAGGCGGGCAAGGGGCGAAGTTGAAGAGGACGTTCCAGAAGAAATAGAGGGTGTTTTCTTATATGCCTTTTTTGAAAAAAAAAAAAAAAAAAAGGTATGCGTGCCGCAAGAGACGAGATGTCTCAAGAGAAGGACGTATGTTTGTCCGGAAGCTCGGGTCTTTGCTGTTTGTAACCGAAAAGCAAACTTTTTTACTCAAACTCGGAGCGTGGAAAGCGGCCTTCATATGTGTATATATATGTACATACGCGCCGAAAGGGAAGCATATCGACCCCCCGCGGGTCACACAAAAAAGGCTTCCACTCTAGCGTTGGCGTCCTGCCACGGTGGTCTGCCGACTAAGCCCAAAGAGGGTGGGGGAAAAGATGGGAAGCTGTCATCGCCGCCAAGCGACCAAGACAGCAGGAATGCTCGCATTCTCTTATGCTTTCCTCTTAGGGTTATCTTAGATTGAGGACAACTCCATGCAAGCTCGTGGCAACAAGGAATCCTACCTAGCTAGACGCAGGAAGGGATATGGGGCACGGAGTGTTGCGCCTGACTAGGACGTCAATCGCAGACGGGGGTTGGCGCGGGTGGGAAGGGGCTCTCGTGGAGGCGGTGGCTCATCATCCTTCTCGCACCCGCATTTGACAGGAAACGGTAGAAGCTCTCTTGGGAATGCCACGTTAGCGCGACTTGCCCCGCAAGGGCGAGCTGTCAGAGCGATTGGCGCAAGGTAGGAGAAGCAGACAGGATAGCAGAGATGACTCGTCTCTGCCCAGGTCAAAATCCGCCGCCGAGATTCACCGGGGGGGGAGGACTTGGGACCAGGTACCAGGCAGGCAGCCGCGTTCTTCACCCTCCGTCCGATAGGGCGGTTCGGGAGAGAAGGAGAAAGAATAAGACGAGATGCTCGACATCTGATAGGGCGGGTGGGGGAGAGTTGAGGGAAGAAGGATTCGATCGTCGGAGCCTGGCGTGGTTAGGGCGTCTTGGCTGCTAAGCGAGTGCGGGAGCGCAGCCCGGCTTTCTCAGTTCAGTCGGCGGTCGGTGGTGGAGAGAGGGAATAGGATGTGGCCCGTGCGTTCCGAATGCGAATCGGGACATGATGACACCGATGGCTAGCAACGGTTGGAATGATGGTGACAAATGCACCCCCCCCGGTTTTTTTCCCCAGGGGTGTTATCTACCTATGTTGACGGTGCCCGTCGGGCGACGATCCCGGGGGAAACCAAAGCCCGCAGAAGGAGTCGACGAGTCATCGACAGAATGTGGCCGCGGCCCTGGATGGCAGGATGACGACGATACTGAGATACGTCGCCAATGCGCCCGCAACCTTCTCTCTCTCCCTCTCCTATCATGATGGCCCTCTCGATGGTATCAGGTCTGGGCTTGGATCACGCGTCCGCTTGCGGAAGATGATCGGTGGGTCGGCATCGGCGTGAGCCCCGACCTACGAGCGCCGAACGCCAAATTCCATAAGCGTGGCTGAGTGAAAGGGGGGGGGGGGGGGGGAAGCCGATGCTCCTGGTCTTTTGGCCAAATATCGCACTTGTGCAACATCGGTCCAAGCAAATTGACCAAGGATGAAGCGTTGGAGTGACCTGGGCAATCGATCACCCAGACAACATTGGCCCAGCTATGGGCCCAAACTGGCGTCCGTGACTTGTTTTTGCAAAGGTCGGTAAATTTCAAACAAACTCCTTTGGTTTGGGGCCTCGAGCGTTTGCTGATGCAAGCTGCCTCAGCAGCTCCGGTCTTACGGTGTACAGGAGGCCGGTCACCGACTTGGTCCCGAAGTGGGGCCGTCCCTTGCCCGCGTCCCGTCACTCGCCCGTTGCGGTTGCCGCCGGGCCAACGTAGAGCAGGACCGCACCAGCGCCGGCGAGGGCTACAACGGACCGCTGTGACTTCTCCACCTCGACCAGAAAGATGCACGATCAAAGACGAAACCGCCGGCCAGGCCCACTCACCAAAAAGGCACCAATCTGTTGCGGCCTTGCCACCGTTAACTGAGTTTGTTGCCTCGAAGGCCTGTAAGGGCCCCATAATAACCCTTACGCCACGCGGACATGAGAGTTGAAACACGCTGGTGCGAACTGGACTGGTTCAATGAGGGCGTGGACGAACGCCAGAGGAACGGGTGTAACCAAACTCGCAAACGGGACGCAACGGGAAGCTGACCTTGCCAGCTGCCGGAGGCACCCGCGCAAACCAAGGTGCGTATCCAAGCTTTCCCAATCCCCTTCTCGTCAGGACAGACTGCTGCTATTTTTCCGACGCTCCCCTATTCGTAGGGCTGTTGCGACGCGATAGACGAGCGACGAGCCCGCTGGCGGAAGAGGTGCGCATCCCGGGGTGTGTGAATTGCCCGACTGCCATTGCGACGTGAGGCTATCTTTAGTCCGCCGTCCTATGTTGACTTGGAATGCACGGGCTGAGGGGGGTGCTGCCGCATGAGATGCAGCAGCCCTGCAGGATGGGGCGGCATGTATTTCAAACGCAACCCTTGTCAACCACCACTCGTCTCCTCCGGCTTTAATATAACATGCTGGGTACGTGCCAACTCGCCCGGTACGCAGAAGAAAGTCGGTGCCTGGGCTGCACCGCACTCGTGCTTACCATGCCGTTGAGAATTGTCATAGCAGGTCACATTCCTGCCCGTCTATACCACAGTCCTGCGCAGCGGGCGGCCCGAGTGTGTGCAACAAGATGATTGAATATACAAGGTGGCTCAGGGCAATCAGCCTGTTGTCAAACAGCCATGCCGATTTGCAATCACAGGTCCTCCCGAAGCGTGCGTGCTTCTGGGTGGCATGAGCACAGGGAGACGGATGCCAAACCTGGCCCGCATCCACGCACGTCCTGCCTCCCCGACTCGGCGCTCAAGCGACGACGACAGGAAGGGAGGGGTGTTTGACACTATGGCGAAACCGAGACTCTGTGCCAACGCCAATATCTTCAACCGTGAGAATAGGTTGAGCGAGTCGATGCCCGTGTTCTGGCACGAATAAAGGTATAAAGGAGGATTGGAGATGCCCCCTAGACACTGGAGCCAGCCGAAAACTTGGACTCGAATGTCGAGGCTTGATAGGGATTTCCGCTCGGAAAACAACAAAGCCGTCCTCTGGTGAGGCACGCATCGCGACCGCTTCCTTCCGTCGCCTCTCCAGCATGAACATGAGCAATAAGTAGCAAAGCGAAATAGATGAAACTCTCATTGACAGGTCCCAACACATATTTACGACGGCGTCTCCGACTGCCGGATCGGCGGGTCACGGCATTCAGGGCCCGTGACGTAGGCAACATCGAGAGGTGGGGCGAGCGCGTCGATCGCCAACAGCATACCGTATCCTCTCAGTAGATTCGTACACCGCACTGACCAGGGGCTACTATATAGGGGCTAGCGGGCTGGCAGAAACAGGGATCTAGAAGTGGCAAATGCAGGGGTTAGTCAACGTCAGCAGCAAGTTTGGTGGCAAGGGTTAGGGTTAGATGGGTGGGTGGCTAGGCTGGCTGACCGCCTTTCAAAATAGGCCTAGTGGGTGGTATGTGCGCTGTACGAATCTGCTGAGGGGATACGGCATCCCCTTCCCCCCCCTGACCCTTCACGCACACCGCCATGCTGTCCGCGATAAGATGCTCAACTCTAGCCGTGAGCCGAATGGCATCGGAACCAGCCGAGCGGTCGCTCGTCGTCCGTTCCGTTAATGACCCTCCAGCCTTTTGCCCGTCTCCGGATTTCCAAATTTGGGATGCGCAGAGGAATGCATGTATGGGCTGGGAACAGGTGCACACGCCAAAGCCAGAGTCTCGAGATCCCCGCCCGAAATGAAAGGTGGGAAAGGTGAGTCGTGAGTTACTAGAAAGCCTTGTGGTCCCGTTGACGTGTCCTGGTGGAGGGTCATCCCGACGTACTCGATCCGATGCGTTTGTGCGTGGTCGTTTGCACATGATGAAAAGAGGACATTGAGCTTATGCAGAGGTCCATCGAAAAGGTCGGTGATGCCGTTCATCCCATAAGGCGGGGGACGAAACGTTTCGTCCATATTGAAGCGATGTCCCCTCGACCAATCATGTGTCGAGGCTCGTCCTGATCGCAATCTCCTTGAAGGTCCCCCCCCCCTAGGTAGATCCTGGTAGCTGTACCCGCACATCTCTATCTCTTTCTCCTCTCAGTGTGCGCGGACGCCCACGCCAAGGCGCTAGAACTGGGATGGCAGGATATCTTGGCCAGACGATCTTCAGGCCGGCATGCTCATCCGAACCCATTGGACGGTGCTTATTTCATCCTGATTGTTTGTTTCATCGGTCGGTTGGGAAATGACCTCGGGGTGTTGTCCGGGGCGATGATCAATGCTACTACTACTAACCCCCCAAAGAGTCGAAGATTAGCAAGTCCGGGGGGACCCGTCCTTTATCTCTCCACACTTCTCGGGAAACACTGTTTGTCGGCCTTTTCGGTGTTGGCTGGCGGCAGGTCACAATGGATGTCACACGGATCTAGAGTTCACCAAACACTTCGTTAATGCCAGGTCATCAGGCCCTGGAAAGCTAACCCCTCGCGCCCAATATCCTCGGTCGCGAGGGGGGCTGCTCCAGATGCCCAGACATCCCGCAAATACAATTAGAAGATTAAGTACAATTGGTATTTGCCATTGCGTTAAGATAGATGTACAAAGAGAAGCGCTCTTTCTACATTTCCACTTGACTCCCAAGCAAGAAACCCGCTAGATTCATCGTAAAACTGCCATATCCTCTGGTTGGCCTTCAAAAACGTTGTCCGGGAGAAAAGATTTATGCGAAGGCGAAAGCGGCGACACCAGCGACGGCGGCCAGGATGGCAGAGCCGGTCAGGCCGGAGGCACCGGCAGTGACGGGGACAGAGGGAGTAGGAACAGCAGCGCTGGAAGAAAGTTAGTCATCTGGGTTCTCGGTCTCGACACTTCAATATGGATCGGACGGTACTCACGTTCCGTTGCCACCGGTGGGAACACCAGGGATAGAGGCAGAGGGCGCGCTGGGGGTGGGGCAAGGGATCTGGACGGTCTCGTAGATGACGGTGGGGATGACGGTGGTGATGCTGGTAGAGATGGTGTTGACGGAGTATCCGGTGCACTCGGAGGCGGCGCTGGTGACCAGGGTGGCGGGCTTGGAGACGGAGGGAGCAACGCCGCCAGTGGTAACGGGGACGGGCATGACGCCAGTCGCGGTGGTAGGGATGGGGACAACGGGGACGGTGCCGTTGCCGCCGACGGGGGGAGGGACGACGCCGGTCTCGGTGGGCTTGGCGCCGGTCTCGGTGGCGGTGACGGGGCAGATGGTGGTGCCAATGGCCTCGGTGGCGGTGACGACAACGGTCGAGTGGGCCGGGCAGTTGGTGACCGTGGGAGCGCACGAGGTGATGGTCTGGACCTTGGTGGTGTAGATGGTGGAAGTGGTCCAGGGCTCGACGCTAGACGAGACGACGGTGCTGCGGGCGGGGCAGTTGGTGACCTCAGGGGCACACGACGTGACAGTGAAGTACTTGGTAGAGAAGACGGTAGAGTAGACGTCAGCGTCCTGGGCCATAACGTCAGCGTCCTGGGCCATGACGGCACCAGCGACAGCAAGGGCGGCAGCAGCGTAACGCATCTTGAAGGTGTTTGAAAAAGGGGGGGAGTTGGAAGGGTTGAGCGTGAGTTGGTTGATTAAGAGAATGTGTTGTGAAAGAGTGGACGACCGAAGTCAAAGTTGAGTCAAAAGCTGATGCTTGAGATTGGTGAGGCTTGTTTGGCTGGAGAAGGAAGAAAAGAAGAGGAGCGAAGCAAAAGGGGAGGGCGGCACATATTAATAGCCATGTTGGACAAGTACGAGAGTCCTGGATCCAAACAAACAGCGCCGTCTCCCGGCGGCGACATGGCCAACCGGAAGAGTCAGCCAGTCTGTCTACCAGCGAGCCTCCTCCCGTCTCCTCCACCGCCGTCTCCATCCCCGCCAGCAGCAGTGGGAATGGGACGAGTGAGTGACATGGATCGAAGAGGAAGCATGGGAAATTGCAACGTCTGCTACCCATCCAGCCCCATGAACGCTAATCCAGGGGTTCAGTGGAGGCCGCTGGACGGCACCAAAAAAGGACTCTTGGGCGTATTTGGCCCCGCAAAGGCCAGGCCGGGCAGGGTACCCTTGCCTTTGCCCCGGCCATCTGGCTGCTGTAGCCTGTGGGTTGGATCCCATTCTGCATGCACTAGAGCGCCATGACATTAGTGTAGGAAACGACGTTGCCACTCTATTTGCTGGGCTATGCCTCGGGGGTTGCGGTGTAGCCTAAGTAGTGTACGTATATGCGGATGTAGTGAAGGGGGGGGGGGGGGGGGGAGACGAGAAGCGAGCGCTTATTGGGGGTGCAAGAAACTCGATAAAATAAGGCGCCGTTGCTTAGTAGTCGCTGCTGATTTGTGCAGCGGCTGCGTTCGGCTTCATTGCATCTCTGGAGCGCCTCCTCTTTTTCAACACCCTCCCCCTCGGTTGGTGGGTGTAATCAACGAATCGAGCACGAACTGGCGCGCATTTGAGCTGCCACTTGCACTAACGAGAAGATGTACCGATACACCCCGCTCGCGCGTGCTGGATTAGAGTCTGCTGACGCTAATGGCGGGTGATTCAACGTAGTATATGACGGGCGGCTATTGACCTGTCCAGCTGGACATATTTGCAAATAATCATGGGCCATTGTGCACCGCCAACAATAGCAAAGACTGGCTGTCGGTAGCC
The DNA here is from genome assembly GCF_030913465.1 of Colletotrichum navitas. Taxonomy (NCBI): domain Eukaryota; kingdom Fungi; phylum Ascomycota; class Sordariomycetes; order Glomerellales; family Glomerellaceae; genus Colletotrichum; species Colletotrichum navitas. Next base: position 78,649 of record NW_026850612.1, on the reverse strand, counting down.
GGGATCGACAATCTCGGGTCTGCCAGTCTGACCGGTTTGGCGAAATCGTTGTGTTCCCTCTGATCCTGGATGGAGGGAAGGATGGGTGGGAAGTGAACCAAGTGCGCAAGGTTGTCGGGTGCGAGTCAATCAACCAAGGAGCAAAGAAGGAGGTTTGAAGGCGAGTATAGAAGAAAAAGTGGCGCATTTGATGGGTTGTCTGATTGGGTAAGTGGATGTGGGTGGTTCGGTAAGACTCTGTACGCGGTACAGACGGTAGGGGTGTAGGACTGCGCAAGCCGGAGCCCGTGCTGCCGTACTAGGTACTTGGGTGGTTGATGGGGATGGTCTCGCAGATCCAGGGCGTCGTTATTTCGCTCATTCTCCTATCCGTCCAGGGCGAGACTGCACGGATGCGTCGAGATTGGATGTGGTTGAGAGTAGGTTTTGCCTGAGGAGTGCGGGAGAAGGCAGCCACGTTGTTGATGAGGCAAGGGGGACAATGCTGGAGGTAAAGCGAGACAATCCGATATGCTAGCTGTGTCGCGATGGTGTAGAGAGCAAGATAGATAGATACCTACACCAGTCGAACAGATGAGCCAAGACAGAGTGAGAGTGGTAAAACGGCGGGAGCGCACGCATCGGAACGTGGAGGAGAAGGAAGATCATTGCATACTCCAAAAGGGTCCAATGCCCGTGGGAAGATGCAACGCAACGAGAGAAGAGCGAGAGAGAGACTTCGAGAGGGAGGGAAGCAAGATTGGACAGGGTTCTCCGCCAAAAGAGGAGAGAGAAAGAACTCGAGAAGACAAGAGACATGGGAGTAGTAGGTACGTACGGTACTCAGGGGGGAGATGGCCTTCGCTTGGCAAGCGCCTTATGAGATTGTCTGGCTAGGCCGCTAGCTGGTCCTGTCCTCTGTCTGCCCTGTTGCCCCCTTCCTGCCCCCGCTCTTTTGCCGACCAGTCGCACAAGGGAAAGAGGGACTTGCACAAATCAAACACAACATTGGAAGGCACAACCGTTTCGGATTCTCGAACTACTGCAGGAACAGCGGACGTGACGTGGGGTGGACTCACTCTTTGTTTCCCAAAACATCGATCGACGCGGCCATGCGCTGCAGGGAAGGGAAGGAAAGGAGGAAAGGAAAAGGAAGGAAAGAAAGAATGGGAGAAAGGCAGTACGTACATACAGCTACGTACCGTTGCGATACGTTCCGCCATGTCACCCTCGCCACCGGAAAGCGCAAGCTGCCTTTTACCCAACTTCCCCTTTTCACTCTTACCGTCAATCATTTACCACATCACGAAGTGTGCGTGCTAAGGTAGGTAATAGCCCATGGCGACTTAATTTCCCATCAGTGGTTGTCATTCATGAGAGGGCCACTTTGCTAGTGTCCATCAATGGACCCTACGGCAAATCGTCCCCAGTTTTCTTGGCGAAAAGACGACAACCCCCGGACCACCATCATCACCATCATCACCATCACCGTCCATCACCACCACCCAGACCAACATGACCCGACTTGGCAACCGCGGAGCACCGCACACTGACCACCACCACTCGAGATGCCCGTCCTACCTCTCCGTAGTGTACATCATTGTATGGAACCGTGGGAGTCGGTACGCCGAAGCGGAGAGCACATGGTAATATCAGGCAGGGTTTGATTGTCATTGGTAGAATTGGGCTGCCTCCTTCCCCCTTCCCTTTCGTCCTATCAGTCCAGTCCCACGATGGATACTCAGCGAAAATCCTCCGAGCCGTCGTCCGACGTTGCGAGATCAGCGTTATCAACACGTCAGAAACACGGACCAGAACCAGTATACTTTCAAGCTCAAAAACCAATCTCAATCTCCAGTCCGTCGCCTTTAGACCGCACCGGCGCTTCTCTACGCCGCTGGAACCGGCTTAGCCCCGCCTCCTTTGCTGCTTCCCCGCGGGAATGGCATCCAAGACACTACTCTAGTTGCCGCCACACTAAACACGACCGGACCCAATGGCTTGTCGACAGTGCCCAATTCCACCAGATTGTGTGCTCGGCACACCCATGTCGATTTTCATCAACGGCTTCTCAGCAGTCCCCATACGATAGGCAAGCCAGGCCTGCGGCTCCAGCGATGTGCGGCATTACGCGTTTCATCTTTGTGGATGCACAATATCGTCTTCAGCTCCCTCAATGGCACTATTATAACGGCTATGACCCTTATGACGTCCCATATGCACTACCATTGACCGCACTCGCCGACGACCGGCATGCCCTGTACTTCGTCGGCTGAATAATATGGCGTGCACGTCGACGGCTACTTTCCGCCAACGAGCCATCAGAGCCCTGCCGATAAGGTCTGTGTGACAGGAGTCGTGGAGTGGGCAATGATAACCTTATTCCGCCGCGATTCAAACTGGTCAACGCCGACGACCACACCATCTCGTTTTTGTCCACCGCCTGATCAGATCGCCGCAATTTGGTGAACACGACCATTTCAACCGCACTGCCACCACCCACCGGGCCAGACCTTGTTCTCCCACCATCTGACCGACAAATAGACCAGCACCAGAACCACTATTGTCTCTCTAAGAATGGAAGCAATTTCCAGAGAAGCGTTGTGGTCTCGGCAAGCTCTGGTCAACCGAAAATGCTTCGTCGTTAGTTAACCTTCGTTTGGCGCAGAGAAGCTTTTGCCCCTTGTTGGCTTGCCGGTGGAAGGCGACTGCGGTGTTTGGCAAACCCTCGGCCCGCGATGCTAGGCTTGTCACTCTGAAGTACCAATTCCTGCTGATTCCCCAAGACTTGCCAGTGCTCGGCTCCAAGCAACACCTTCAATAACGCGCGGACTGGGCTCTGCCAAGTTTAGTGAACAAAGCAGCCGACCCAGTTCTGGACGCCACATCAGCTTGTAGATCACGCAGTCTACTTCCCCATATTCTTCGTCTATCATCATTCCCGTCGCCCAGCGAAACGACTGCCCCACCTCGAAATCGAGATGGCTTGTGTCTCTGCTATTTTGAGATGTTGGGTTCTCCATCTCTTCCAGGGAAGTGGAACCTAAGGGTCCGATTCTTCTGCAGGCAGCCCTTTGTCGGGGTGGACTTTGCCAGCCGACCTCGGATTGCCCATCGACAGAAGCAACACACATCCAACATACATCATTCCCTGATGTTGCGTACGTACACTTGTTGCTACCCACGTTGACCCCTTGACTACAAAGTCGTAGGCGACTTGGGTATGTCGAACAGCACGTGTTCTGCGGATACACAAGTTTCAGGTTCGGTGTCTCGCAAGCGTATTCAGTAGAACGAGGCCTACAATACCAATGGATTGCCACGTGCAGGCGCATATACTCGTGGCCAACGGGCGCTCCCTTGGCCTTTACGAACCCGTACAACCGTCCATTGCTCTCAGCTAACTTGGGCTGTCTACGCAGCCACATCCTTCAACAGGTTATCCGCCGACCTCTGGTGAGAACGATCCAACTACTCCTCGTTGCGGCCCATCTGTCGGGTCTGTGTCCCCGCCAGCGCAGTTCTAAGGCCAAAGTTCTGCTCATCAAACCAAGACTTGATACAGGTCCTGAAGCGGATATTGAATATGTCTCTTGGCAATCTCGGTCCTATGCAGGCAGGCCGTCCGATACCGACACCCTCGAGTCTGGCCTGTCCAATGTCGAACATGGCACTGACTGAGCGAACACCGCCTGTGACAAAGGTTCTAGTCTTGCTTAGTTACGGCGCAATCTTCTCCGCGAACTCGAGGAAGACCGCCTCGTGGGCTTTTGTACTTCCACTGCGGTGATGCCATGCCATCTGATCGTACATGCCCCGCCGAGCTCGAAGAAGTTAAATTTGTGCTGCTTGAGCAGCTGGCAAAGCCCAGCAGTCTCGATCGTGAAACCAGACTCCTGTGACTCGACGCTGTTGGTCTTGACGCTCATTACGAACTCAGACCCCATCTGCATGCGGATGTCGTCGGCGATATCGGTGACAAACAGCGCCCGATTCTGCAAGGAGGCGCCGTATGCGTCGGTCTTATTTTTTCGACATCTGCGACGAGAACTGCGCCATGAGCTAGCCATGCGTGCTATGGAGCTGGACACGGACGAAGCAGGCCTTTTCGAGGTGCACTGACGAGTACATCACACTATTATTCAGCTGATGGCACTCTGCCGTTGCCGTATGTCGCTTGTTGAATCTAATGTCCGCCAACCCCTTCACCAGCTGCACGTCAGAAGCCAAGACAGGGTTCTTCTTGATATCTATGGTGACCTGGCGTCCTGAACGGGTGACCTGGCCCAGAAATAACGAGCTGCCGGCCTTGCCCGCGGCTGATACGAGGCGCCACGCCTCGAAGCGCCCGTCGCTTTCGACGGGCTCGTTTGTGAGGGAAATGACGGGGTTTCCAACGGCCTCAAGGTGCTCCGATCGATAAGGGTGACCGGCTCGGGATGAATGTCGTACTTGGTAACGTCTGAGGCATTCTAGGTACAGACTCGTTCCGTTAGGGCGCTCTTCACAAGGCGGTTCCAGGCGACGGTTGGCGGGAAGGGGAAGCTGAGCGACTGGGCCGGAGGCGCTGGGTCGGCATCCTGGCGGCCGGGATAGCGAGTATGCATTCTGGAAGTGTGTAATACTTACAAAACCAGGATGATCAAATCTATTCGGCCGTAAGTCACTCGATCAAAAGTAGAGGGCAGCGTACAGGAGTTTGTCCACGACGCTGAATATGGGACTACTCGGTTTGAGGGCCAACAGTGGATATTCATATGCAGTCCGTTCCGTATCTGCTCTACTATGAAGGGTGCTCGTATTTTAGGAATGCCTGGCTATCCCATTCACAACTGCTGGTCAAGGACCTGGGCGTAGCTGCCCCCCAAGTGAAGAGCAACTTGCTGGAGAGGAAAATGGCTAACGGCACGCAGTGGGCATACCGCCCATACCTCAAGCTACCTGCCAGAGTCCACCGTGTTATAACGCCCATCGACCAAAAGCGGGGCGTGCTGGTCAGGGATTTTGAGATGCTTCTCGAGTTACCGGCTCTTTGGATGGCCCCGTGTTCCATGTCTATTGGAGGGGGGCATATGAGGTAGTCCGTGCAAGAGCCCAGAACAACTGGACGATGGCATCAAAACATGTGCGTCAATCAAGCAGAGAGGCCGGGTCCAAAGACACCCTATGCCCTCTGACATCTTGAAGACGGGCAAGATGGATGAACGTGATTCTTTTTTGTCATTTGTCCATTAATCTCTAATGCCTCCCTCAAACTCCAAGGCGATGCGGCCAGTGGATATGTAAACAAAGAAAAGTGGCCAAGATGAAGAGAGTTTCCGAGCATTTCCTTCTCCTCCCGCACCCATAAATCCTCCCCTTCCACTCCATCCATCATACGCCTATAATACCTCCTCCTCATCATCTTCTCACCACATGCCCTATCAAATTTCCATGCCTGACCCTTGCCACGTCCTCATCATCTACGGCTCTTCAGGAGCCCCTGCAGATAACTCGAGAACCCCTTCCTATCCACGGACGTCGACATGGATCGGAGGAAGTCGGACCCGTCGATGCCCAGGTGCGGGAACAGTGACGACTGCAGGTGTTGAATGAACATCTCTCCCGTCTTGGTATATATAGCCTGCTCGAGACCGGCGATCTCGTTGAGGACCTGCTTGCTCTGCGCGTCGTTGTGGGGCCTGAAGTTGGGGTCCTGGAAAACCTCCCAGCAGAGCGGGTGGAAGCGGTCGACCATGAAGCGGTCGAATCCGGGGATGGTCGGGTTCGGGGAGCCGCTGGGCGCCGAGGGGTTCTCCGCAATCTTTGCGCAGTCCGTGCCACCCCAGACGACGACCATGCGCGACAACACGCTGAAGGCCAGCCTGCTAGGTCCGATGTTCTCCGCAACCAGAGTTCTGCCGAGTGTGAGGACGGAGTTGACCAGTGACTCGAAGAAGCCCTGGTTGGCCTCGCTGATGAAGACCGACTGCAGGTCGTTGTTCAAGATAACCAACAAGAACGACAGGTACTCCCGGCGGAGTTCTCCGAGCTGGATCTCGTCATCGGTGCCGGTAACTGGCTCGGAGAGACCGGCAAAAATCCGCTGCAGCAAGGGGGTGAGCAGCATATTCAAGACATTGAAAATCTCGGCCTTGAAGCCAAACACGATCTGGTCAAGCAAACGTAAGAAAATTGCCATCTCGTCCTTTGAGGAGCTCTGGGAGAGGAATCCCTCGATCCACTGGGGGAGCTGGGGCAACACAGCGGATCCGAGAACGCCCAGCAACTTGGAGAAGGACGCGCGGCAAGCAGTGCGGATATCCGTAGAGCTGTTGAGCTCGCTGAGGGCGATCAGGATGGCTTCGGCGGCCCTTGAGAATTCGTCAGAAACAAGTTTGTCAGGAGGAGGGCGATTTTGGGCCGAGTTGCTTCCGGGCTGCCAGTCCGAGAACCCGTGAGCAAGGCGACCAAGGGCCAGGATGATGTGGTGTATTTGAAGAATGGCTTGGGCGTCGCCGGACTTTGCTTTTGGAAGGTGTGTTTCCATGTCACTGAACAACGGGTTCATCACCAGGCGAGCGTAGTAAGCCTGCTTGTCAGCAGGTGTGCTCCCAGTCGACGCAATGCAGCCAATTGCCTCGAAAAGGTAGAGTTGGCTGGTGAACAGGGCGTCGGCGGAGTGGTCGGATTCATCCGAAGACATGTCATCATCGCCGTTGTTTTCAGAGACCTCGGCCTTGATGGGAAGCAGGTCGCTAATGGACTGGATGACGGTCTCCGCAACGTTACCGACCTGGGCCCTAAGGAACTTGACGAACCTCTGGAAGAGATACCACGACCGCGTCTTGATACGGACGTGGTCGTGATGTACCAACCGCACAAAGTTCTCCAATACCTGGGGGATGTATTCTTGATGCGCATCAAACACTTGCCAGTACCGGACACAAATTTCCATGTACTGGAGCAAAATCGCAGGGTGCGGGAAGTTGGCAATTCCTACTTCGGGTCAGATTTCGTCGGGGATGTGAACAGAAACTGCACTCACCGGACTGGACCATCTTGGTCACCATGATGGTCAGCCGTTCTGTTGCTGTGCTCGAGGGTTGGCTCTTGGTACCCAGCCCGTGATTCGGCAGCGCAAGCTCGCCAAAGAGATACATCTCGTGAAGCGCCAGGTCGAGGTCTCTCCAATCCATCTGAGACCCTTGCTGGTCGAGAGTGCTGAAGGTCTGGGACACGAGATTGCTCAGGACCTCAATGTAAAGCTCCTGGTCCACGGCTGCCACGGTCTTTTGAAGAACCTGCAGTCGCTTGCGCAGTTCCTGGAACTCGGCCTCGTCCGTCTGCTCGTCCTCGTCTCCCCAGCTCGACGTCTCGTCATAACGCATCTTCATTATAATGGCGTTGAGGATGGGCGGAAGCATCTCCTTGTAGGAAGCAGGAAGGTTGGTGCCGACCTTGCGCAGCAATGTAAGGAGGTCGGTCAGCGAAGGGATGACAGTGGAGCAGACTTCGTCGTACTCGTCAGAGAAGAATCGAAGGAGGAACGGAAGGAAGTCTTGAAGATGTTGCTCAGACTTGGCTCGAGTATCGTCGCCGGCTTGTCCATCCTCAAGGGCCCGCACGATGTCAGCCATGACAGTATTGACGAGCTTCGCGACGGCCTCGGCGAGGTCGCAGTCGTATTGAGGAGTGGACTTGAGCTCGCTCAGGGGGGCGCTGGCGATGAGCTGGGCTACGATATCGCGCAGGTTGAGGAAAGAAATCAACTCCATCTTCTCGGGGCCTCTCATCTTCTTGCCAACAATCTCATTAAGGGTGTCGATAGCGGCATCCCTGACTTTGTCCTCTCTGCCAGAGTTGTTTGTCCGTCCGATAACGGGAAGCAGGAGGTTGAGCATTTCCTGGTTCACAATCAAGGAGATATCCATCCAGCTGATCCACTTGCCAATGACCTTGAGGATCATCTCAACGATCATGTCGTTCTGGCCCGAGTATTGCGCCAGCAGGTCTTTCCAGGACTGGGCAACCTTCTGGACATCGCGCGCGCGCAGCTGATCCTTCAGGTCGGTGTTGCGCTTTGCATCACTGCTGTTGCGCGTCAACAGCATGTCGGCAATCTCGTCGTGGATGGAGCCAATGATTCGCAGGTAAAGAACGACGCCGGCTGTGTTGTTGGGGCTGCTCGCAATGGCGAGGAAGTCGTCGATGAAGGTGTCCCAGCCATCATTGTAGAGGAAGACGAAAAGGTAGGTCAGTGTCTGCGACAGCTTGTTCTGCAGATGGGACGGATCCAACTGTTCTTGCATGTTCCGGCCGTATATGTTGCGGACGTACTCGAGGAGGCTGTCCTTTAGCCACGCGAGACTGCCGCGATCTAGGCCCTGGGTATGAATCGCATAGTTGACGACTTCTAAGCAGAAGAGGCGGACGACTTCGGAAGGTCTCTCGGGTCTGGTGAAGAGGCCGGTGCAGGCCTGCCAACCCCGGGGGTCGACTCGCAGCTGGTTCAGATAATCGAAGGCTTGTTGCTTTAGGTTATCATCGCTGTTGACGTTGAAAGCGGCCTCGACGGCATTCTCGATCTATGTGGGCATAGCATTAGCTCCCGTTGCGGCACAACAATGCTTGTTCTATTCCATCATCCGTTCCAGGCCTCGTTGGCTAGATGGGCATCGATCGGGCGAAGCTCGCCGTAGTCGACCCATGCGGGCGGCGGGCGGCGTGATGGGTGACGATCGAGGGCGGGATGGCGGGGCAAAGGCCTGACGGTTTTGTGCAGGCCAAGCAGCACCACGCGGTAAACGGTACATGTGCTGCAAACGTACCTGAGCGTCCATATTCAAGACGGTTTGGCCCAGAGCGAGAGAGCGAGGAAGACGGAGAAAAAAGAATAGAGGAACTTTTCAATATGGAAGAGAAGGAGAAGAGGGGAGAAAAAAAAAGCGGCTAGTTTTTCGGTGTCGAAATGCTGCTATAATCCTGGCAGCTCTCCAAGCTGTGCATTCAGCATTCTTACTTGACGTAAAAGCGGCGATGTAGTCACTACTGAAGACTCATGGCCTAGTTCGGTACGATAAGGTAAAACAGGTAGACAGCCACAGGCGCGGTGGGATCGGTCGGGTTGAGTTGGGAGCTTGTGACACGGGAGGGGTACTTTGGTCGGAGACGAGAGAGAGAGTCAAGGTCGAGGTCAAGATCGAGATCGAAAGCAAGAGAGGCGTGGTACCAATTATTCCGAAGCGACCCTTGGGCAGGTTGGGTACTCGAAAATGGCGGTCGGAGAGTGCGCAGAAGAGGGAGAAAGGCAAGTGGTGTGCAAGGCTGAGGGGATATCGCAGCAATAGAACAAGACTCGGCGGCGGTGGTGGTGGTGGTGGTGGCAGGTGGTGTCAGTCGTTCGTAGTCATTCTGTTGTTGCCTTTGTGTGTGTGTGTGTGTGTGGTTTTTTTTTTTTTTCTGCTCTTCTCCATTCACAATCCCAAAAGTCGGTGCAAGAGTCTCGTGCACAAGTGGGGTCAACTGGTCTGTGAGTCTGTGAGGACAGCATGCTTGCCTGTCTAACCACTGTCGGGTTGTCCAATGTTGTATTCTACCTACTGAAGACCGGAAGCTAATTTCAATGAGGGGCTCAGGCATAATCACTCTCCCCCTCGCAGACACCAAGACCAGTACAGCACAGCACAGCACAGCGTAGCAAGGGCGGGGTTCCTGGCTTGGTGTTCCCCTCTACTTCTTACCAGGCCAATTATCGGCCAAGTCGTCCCTTGTTTTCCGTCATGGCATCAACATAAAAAATGAGCGGATATTCGCCTTGCCTTCTGGACCTTTCCATAGCCCACACACGAAATGCCATCCATGACACAAAGTACCCCTCGACAGCCTCCGCCAGCGCGCGCTGAAATGCTTTTTGGTGACATGGTGCTGCCCGGAATCCCCACCCCTCATTTTGTCCATTCCGGCCGTGTGCGTCCCCCTTACTTGGGTGATCCAGGTCAGCCCTATCAATCTACTTTGCCAACCCCGGCTCTTTGCTGTGTTTTGTCATTGCCGATTGATGACCGAGAAACCTAATGTAACTACAAAGTGTTGCATTGTTTCTCAAAAAACCGAAGCCTGGCTCGTTGTTGAATGGAGCCGGCCTCGAACACAGTCGCCAAGTCCGATTTGATTCGCAAGCCACATGGCGTATAAGTTCAACCCAGACACTGCAATCGCTGTCGTTCATTTAAATCAGGTGGGGGGGGGGGGGGACACTCGCCCGGGCTGACACTCGCCCGGGCTGACACTCGCCCGGGCTGACACTCGCCCGGGCTTCATCATACCCCACTGTCGTGTACAGGAAACCAGCTCAAACATTCTCCAGAAACCAGTTATCCAACGCCTACAAATCTAATGACAAATGGACAAAAGCTTGAGAGTGAGATAAAGCCCGTCCAAGGAGTGCCGCGCCCGACAAATCCCCCACCATATATGGTGCTGTTTACAAGAAGCAAATATCTCGAGCCTGGAGGAAGCAAACACTCAGCAGACGCGGACTCCGCAAACCTCGACCCCTTTGCCCTCAATGTAGGGTCGGCGATCAAAGTACTTGGCCATGAGCTCCTTGACGAATTCGGCATCATGCGCATCCCAGACATCAAGGCCCATGCTCTCGAGTGTATCGCTGCCAACTCGTACGGTGCTGCGCTCAGGCTCACTTTCGGACCGGAGAGGAACATAATTCGAGTCCTGCCCCCCCTCGTCGTCGTCGTCTTCGTAACGATCGCTCGAACGCTCCACAAGATCCCCCATCGCCGTCAGCATTTGCGCCGTTAATCGATGAAAGTATGCAATGATAGCAAGCTCCGTTCTTGCTTCATCGTCATCTGGTCCTACAGCCGGCCGGGATGTGATAGACCCGATCGAGTCGGCCATGCCGCTCGGTGCCGAGGAACGTGATTTCGGGGGCTTCGACATGCTCGGCGTATGGGGCGTCAACCCCAGATCTGCCAGCAACGCCGCATCGTGGGCCGCCTCCTCCTGCTCCTCGCTGCGAGCCTGCTCACCGGCGCTTGCCCACCACATGAACCCGTTGTATGCCAGCGCTGTCCAGCTCGGCGGCTCGACAATCTTGTCCAAGGTCTCGCCATTCTCGAGTCTCGGGGTAGGAGAGACGCCAGTCGTAAGCTTGAGACCTGTCGATGTGTCCGGTCGTGGGCTTTCCGCTGCCATTGGCTTTGGCGTGGTTGCTGTCAGCCTGACAAGACCAGACTTGAGTGCACGAAACCGTCTCAAATCCCGTTGTGTTGCTTTGACAGGCACGCCGCGGGGGCATTCAACCGTGGGCCAAACCTTTTCCTTGGCGTTCGGCGCATAGGGAGGGGGCATGGTTATAAGCATATCCCAGAGGGTGTCTTTCATGGCAAGAATGCTGTCGGTTGTGCAGGCGATCCAGCCAGAACCTGACTCATCTGCGAAGTGGTCGTTGCCGCCGGCCTTCCGCCGTTTCGAAGCCTCAAAGTCCTCCATTAAGAAAGGGATGTCGTGAACACCAATAGTGAAAAGGGGCCTCAAGCGTTGCGAGGATGACGTTGGAGCCAGTAGCTCCGTTACCGTGTGGGGAATATTTGAGAGAACGGAGATGTTGTATACTGCACCAATGTCAGTACAGGCCGCCGTCATCATGTCAGTTGCACGCACCAAAATTGCAGATTTCACGCACCGGCGCGTGGCATGAGATCAATATGCGCTTTCGCAGCAAGGCAGCCCTGTGAATGGGGAAAATGAGCGGTCCAAAGGTATCCAGGAGTGTCGTCAAGCTCCAGGCCGGATGGTAAGGGGAGAGCCGGTGGCCATACGGCAGCAATGAAGCGCCGTCTGATGCAGAGCGGTTCCGGCTGTGATGTGCCGTTCTGGGCTGGGCAGCTTGGGCGCTGAAACTGATGGATGGGGAATCCATCGCCGGCCGTTCCTGCTCAGCCCCTCCCTTGGCCTTGTTCTTCTCCCAGTATTCATCAAGAAGACCAGTATTCTTGCGGTTCTCGGCAAGTTTCCTGGAAATATGATCAAAACGTGCAATGGTCACTCTGTGGCAATATTCACTTACGATGCAATGCCCTTCAAGCCCTCGGCATGCCGCCATGCCCGGCCTAGGCGGCCATAGCTGAGGGGAACCAAAACGCCGACGGCAATCATGCGCGCGTGACGCGCCTCCTCTTCATCACATGGCGTGTTGATGAAGGCACTCAATCCAGCATGTTCCCCGTCATGAACAAAGTATATCAAGTCGTCGGGAACGGTGTGAAGGCCCGATGGCAGACTCTTGTACTCAACAAGACCCTCAAGCTCGATCCCGGGTACAGCCTGCTTCCAGACAATCGTGTATCCAGCCTTGACGTCGAAGTCGATAAGAAAAAGAGCAGCTATGGGAGGCAGTTCGGGCTGGGCATTGGCAGCCGGCAAGCGGACCGAGAGGGGGGGTTGTGCCCGGCGGGAGGGCATGGTCGGAATCTTAGCGACTCGAGGTCATCCTACAGCAGCGGGGAGATGCGCCGACAACAAGCAGAGCAAAGATTTGTAGAGGCAGACTTTACTTTGCAACGAAAGAGTTGATTTCGGCGACAGAGGATATTTCAAAGGACGAATTCGAGGTGATTGGTAATGCGCTCGACGATTGTCGTGCGGTCAAGTTTGCGAAGCTCCTCGCCGTCGGGCAACAGTTACCGACGCCGAGCCCAGACCCCAGGCCGGACGCGCCGGTATCAACGTTAGTCAGCGGGCTGTCACTGGTGCTTATCGATAACAATCCCTGCAAACTGCACTGCATGCACGGCTTGGGGGATCCGGTCTAGCTAGATATGGTTATGGTGACAGCACACTAGGTACACTTTGGTCCATAGCTACCGAGGCTTGTGAGATTCCGATTATTTGAAAGGCTCTGATGTAGCTTTCATTTTGAAGATGGAGAAAAGGGAGTGCATGTGTGCCAAGCACTTGGATGTCTGGCTTAGCCATCACGAATATTGCAGCTACTGGCGACAGACATTTTTGGCTCCGAGACACCACGCAAGGCGGGTTGAGTGACTTGCTCGGAAGCATTTTTGTCTGTGTCTGGCGCGGGTCCTGCCACATCCTTTAAGGCGACATGTGGGGAAAGAGAAGAGGAAGGAAGAGGGTCCCATTGTCATTTCTATATAATAGATAGGTTTTATCACAGGACTGTTAGATAGCCGTTGATCCTAGCTTGCGCTACACAGAACCACTCTAACGGTGTAGTTGCCTCATAACACGATTCCAGCCGCTGGAGCAATTCGTACCTCGACAGCACGGAAACACAAGAATACAAATCCCAAAAGATGGAGTAAAAGGGATCTGTAGGCACATTTGCAGCAAGATTTATATAAATAGGCTTAGAGTATTTAATTACTTTCAACTTGGGCGCCCTTTGCCCTGAATTCCCAGGCGTTGAATGTAACAACAACAACAACAACAACGACAATAATCTAGGATGAGAATACATGATATCATGGATTGGGGGCTATTCAAGCGCCAAGCTCGACAACTAAAGTCTTGCGAGAAAAGAAGAAAAAAAGGAACCCAGCAAAGTATTTGTGGACCTTCAGCAACTCGCCGCTGGGTCGAACAACAACAACAACAATAGCTCCCTTCGTTGATCTCCTCCCGAAACGCAGCCACGGTACGGCCCGTACGGTAACACCGAGACCCGGGGCAAACGCTATGGTATTCACAAGCACACGGGCAAGAATACATCAGGACCTTTCTCCGCCAAGCCATACCCAGCTGTGATGGACTCGGAGGTAGCGGCAGATCCGGCCATAACCATCTTCTATGCGGTGGCGTGCCGCTCTGCCGCTCTGCCGCATAGGCTGGAAGCACCGTGGAAGACAGGTACCACCGGAACTACTTATTACGCGTAATACAAGTGTATTTATTCCACGAACACTGCTGCAGCTGCAGCATTTGGGTCGCATTTCAAGCTAGCCCGCATCTAGTAAGATCATCTTGATCCGATATAGACGCCTAAATACCAGACCCTTTCGTGGACGGAGAAAGAGGTCTTTTTCTTGGAACTTGAAATACACCCAACAACTCATTCCTGAGCACTAAGTATAGGCGCTAATACTAATGGTATGTGCTCAAGGAAGATTCCTTACTTGTAAAAAGCAGACACCGGATTTGCAAGTCTGTACTCTTGCTCTTTTCGATGTGTTTACTCATGTGGCGTCAGGTGACAGTTCGCCAGGTTTTCCCATGCATTCGCCAACGTGACCCGCATTTATATGGCCAATCACGAGGCGGCGGCCACTTGATTCCCCGACCGGCACACTCAACAGTACATCCATGGAACAAAACATTGCGCCTCAAGACAGGTCAAGTCCAGTCGCCGGTAAGATTGCTGTTGCTCGTACTTCAATGCCGCTGTTTTTCAGTATCGATCAGGTTCTTAAAGGACGCAAATCAACCTACACCATCGTCAAGGAACTCTACAGGGCTGTAGACGAAGGTGCTGTATATCTAGCCAGGTATGACCTCACTGTAACCGCCCCACCTCGTGTTTGCTTGTCTTGCCCACGAACTCCTTTTAATTTGATACTGGATCAAAACGAAAGCAAATGTATTGTTAAGAGCGTTCGCGGCCATTGGCGCCTACAGAACGAAGCCAATGTTCTCGAACGCTACCAGTCGAAAACCCCATTTCTTCGCCCTATTATTGATGAGATTATAAGGCCTACCGATCCACCGTCCCTTATTCTAAGGCATTTGGACAGTGAACTTCTTACTGAATCAAAGAAGAAGCGATTAACGCGCCCTGAAATCAAGCAAGTAGCTCAGTGTATTCTTAAGGCCCTCCTTATCCTCCATAAGGATGGAATGGTCCATACAGGTATGTTATAAGGCTCTTATCTTACCTAGACTTTCTAGATTCTTACATGCTTCTCAAAATACAGATTTGAAACTAGACAACGTTTTTGTCAACTATGGTCAAAACAAGCAGCGCTTCTCAGAAATTCAGCTTGGTGACTGTGGGGGTGTAGTCTCCAAAGACTCAAGCTTCGCTAGAGAGGGCCATCCCATTGGTGCTACCTTTACACGTAGCCCAGAAGCTCTATTACAGCTTTCCTGGGGTACATCAACTGACGTCTGGTCATTCGGAAATGCAGTATGTGTCCTAAAAAACTCTTATGTCCTTTAACTTACCTGTCCTTAGATCCTCAGCCTTGTGCATGGAGGTGGTTACCACCACTTTGATCCTGGCTGGGAAGGAATTAAACCAGAACATCAGGACTACGAGATCACAGTTCTAAAGAGAATGTACCACGCACTTGGCCCGTTCCCACCATCAATTGCCGAGATCCTTGACCCCGAATCCTTCGAGGTTATCCACTTCCTTAATCGGCAAGGACCTCCGCAAAAGCCACTTCAACAGTGGTCGACGAAGAAGATCCCTTCTGCTGATAATGATTTCATAAGGCGTATATTGAAACTAGACCCTCGGGATAGGCCGACAGTGGGGGAGATTCTTGAGGATGAATGGTTTAAAGAGGAATCGGATGATACTCGGGAATCTATACCTCAGGATGCAAACAGTTCAATAGATGAGGTTGACAACTAGACATGTTATACAATGTGGTTGTCTAGGAGCTTAGGGTGGAGTGATTCGAATAGCCCTAACTGAGGCTTGAAGAGAATTCGACTTTTAGTATATGCCTCTTCGCAGCATCAGAGTGCAATGCTATTGAACCGCACTTCTTTTTATTACCTATCATTCAAATCTTTTTTCTTAACTTCTAACCCTTATCGGCACCTATATACAAAGTTGCATCTATCATAGATAAGAATTAGGTTTTATAAATAGTTAAAAAAAAAAGGGGGGGGTTCTATGCAATAAGGACCTGCGCAGCTCACTATGATGCGCAGCTCACTATGCGTGTACGTTAAGCATAGGTGCTATAAGCCTAAGCAAGAGCAGCAATGCTGACTAACCTAGCTAGGATACAGTGGCCTTAGGTTTTGTGCACGACTACCTAGGCTGAGTAGGTAGGTAGGTAGTGCACTAAAATCCTGTCAGGGAGACGGATAAAGGAAGGTGCCGTCGTCTTTCCCCAGCATTCGCAACTTTTCTTTCATTTTTGCTTTTACACGTGCCATGTGCACTAGCCAAAAGTTTTGTCTTCTTGTAGGTACGCTAACTAACCTACCTTAGCCTCCCGTCTGGTCCTGGCATAGCTCCCCAACAGTACCAGCAAGCCAACCTCCGCTCACAAAAGAAAAACAAACTATCCGTACGTGGGCTTACAAAGAGTCGTCTCAAGATCTATCTATGCTTGGTGCGCTAGTGTCTGTCTTTACCCGCCTCTCCCTCCCTCCCTCGTCAGGTGTCCCGTTCGTCCGCTCGTCTGCTCGCGTAGCCAGCACATGGTATACATAAGACGGCATAATGACATGTGCTAGAGACCTGTCGACAGGACTCAATGTAGCCTAGCGCCCATAACGGTCTGTGCCGAATTTGGGGGAAGTTGGCCCGAAGATGTTCCTTTTCAACCGCACAGTTACATACCTACCTGGGTAAACCTTGCTGCGCACTCATGGAATACTGCACAATCGGCCGCAGACACAGCGGCCGGCGTCGGCAAGCCGCCTTCACTCAGCCGTTATTACCTATGCGTGGGCTGGCTCTTCCCCCAACGACCTGAGCTTGAGGGGCATTAGCTTCCCCTCCTCTCCCTCAAGTCATCCCACCAAAAAATAAAATAAAAAAATCTCTGGGACGAACGAGCACGAGGAAAACCCCACACCTCGACCTTGCTGGGTTCTACGACCCAGTTCACGACCCATGACTGACGACCGGGGCCATGGTCGGCGCCTAGCTTGTGGTATGGTATGGTGCGGTGTGGTGTGCGGTTGCTGTCACGTTTCCATTTCTCCTTCCTCTGGCCGCTGCCGCAAGGTACTACTTGCTGCTCATCGGAAAGCCTGCTTGCCAGCACCGATTGATCCCTTACATCGTCATTGGCCCCCAGTCTCGTCAATATTTCCTCCCTGAGACACACCTCCAACTCACACATTACGCTCTCCCCCCCGTAACATGTGTCTTCGGAAGCTGTAGCCTTTCCGCCTTCTCTTTCCATCTCCCCCTTCTCCATCTCTCCCTCTCTGGCTTGTTGTGTCGTTCCGCCTCGCCCTTGTGACGATCCTTCGTTCCACTGCCTAAACCCCGCGTTCGAAGCTCCCTCCTCAACATATCTGCTCGAGGCGCGCCCCTCCGCCACCGCCCCCCAAAGAAGCTAAACGCCCGCCGTTCTGACTATCATCTCTTTCTCCAAGCTTCCGCGCGCCTGTACCCTTTTTACGCCAGCTGCCGCCGCACCGACCAGGCGCATACTTACCAGCAGCCATGTCGTCTTTTCTGGGCTACATCTTCTCCTTTTTCAAGGGTTACGCCGCCCTCGTCGTCGCCCTCTACATGTTGTCCTTCGTCGTTCCAAAGGCCGCCTTCGCCGCCCGCGTCCTCGCCTCCTACATCTCGCTGGTGTTGGCGGCTGGCTGGGGTGTCTTCGCCTCCATCTTTTTGCGTCTCATTGGCGAGCAGGGCATCGCGCAGTGGATGGCCGGCCGCGCTTTCAGCTATCTCATGGCCCTGACGACAGGCATCACCTTTGAGGTCATCGATCCCAACAACGTCCTCAACAATACCCGCCCGGCCGTCTTCGTCGGCAACCACCAGACCGAGCTCGATGTTCTCATGCTGGGCGCCATGTTCCCCAAATACTGCAGCGTCACCGCGAAGGCCTCGCTCAAGAAGACGCCCATCCTCGGCTGGTTCATGACCCTGAGCGGTTCCATCTTCATCGATCGCAAGAACACAAAGGATGCCAGGGATGTCATGTCTGGTGCTGCGGATCAGATTCGTAAGAGGAACCAGAGCGTCTACATGTTCCCCGAGGGCACTCGTAGCTACGCAAAGGACCCTGTACTGCTGCCATTCAAGAAGGGCGCCTTCCACCTCGCTGTTCAGGCCGGCGTGCCCATCGTTCCTTGCGTCGTCGCCAACTACAGCCACGTTCTCTGGCTCAAGGGCCTTGTCTTCAACTCTGGCAAGATCCCCGTCAAGGGTAAGAACTGGTTTCCATCGTGATCCAGAAAAGGTTTAGGCTTATGCTAACTCGTCTTGACGCAGTTCTCGACCCGATCCCCACGACTGGCCTGACCGCCGCCGATGTCGACGAGCTTACCCAGAAGACGCGAGATCTCATGTTGGAGGAGCTCATCAGCCTCTCTGAGAAGGCTCAGGGCAGACTTTCGAAGGTTGCTCACGACGCTACTTCCGCGAAGACCACCGGCACCGACGCTGCCACGGATACCGTCTCGTCCCTATGAGGCATGCATACTCTGCAAAAGACTGAGAGCTACAGTATCAGACGAGCCAGCTCACTAGAATCTTCCTTGAACAGGGAGGGCATTCTCAGATGAACACGCATCAACGTCTCCGTTACGAGAGGGCTCCAAACAACGAATTTGCATGGTTGGGTACGGGTAGGTAGACTCGCGAGGGGCCATTTCTTGATACCCTATAGACCGAAAGCACTTACATTTCCTCCCTCCGCTTTATCGGCCTACATTTGCGGCCTGCGGGGTCTCGAGGAACTAGATGTTCGGCATGATGCGTAGATGAACATGGCGCGCAGGCTAGCATTTCTTGTTGAATGCCGTTTCACATTGGTTTATTTACATGACTTCGTTTGCGAGAGACGCTTTATGACGAGGAGCTTTGGAACTACCGCTTTCTGGTGGCTTGATGATTTAGACTTTGCCTGATCTCTGATCGGTCCCAGGACGGGGGGGCAACTTGGAGCAGTCATGCCGGGTCTCTCGGCAGAGAACCAGGGCAGGGTAGTCATGCAATCATCGCGATGGTTGGGTTGATGCCAATTCTTGGGTGTTGTCTGCGGCACATTGCACCCCGATGGGGGCCATGAGGATAGCAATGAAACCAATCTATTCAGTTACTCGTTGTCTAACACATGCTTGTGTCATCGTTGCGATAGTCCTGCCCATCCTGCCTAGTCTACTCCAACGGCAATTTGAACCCCAGCGTCCTCTCAAATTTTATACATCGGAAGACGCCTGAGTCAAGTCAGTTTTGATGATGAGGTCGTCTTTGCCCTTCAGGTGCATGACTATGGTAAGCCCCTCGACACCTAGGTCATTGTCGCTCTGGCTGGCGTTAGTCTCAACATCAACGCGCCCGGGCGATTTATGTTGTTCCTGGGACACAATCTCCGCCTTCAGCTGCCGCACTTCGGCCGTCAAGTTCAAGTACCGTTCCTTCCAGGAGCACGTGTGGTTGGGCGGCATGATGGGCATTGGGCTAAAGACCTCGACATCGTCAGTGCAGCTCCGGGGTGGCTCAACACTGGATTGCTCAACGCTGTCGACAAGTGCCTCTTCGGCTGGAACCGATTCCAAATCGGAAGGGACAGCCTCGCTAGTCTGGGAAACGTGGGTGACAGTACCCGATTCCGCCTTCGTCATTTGCAAGGTTTCCGACGTCGATTTCGAGGAGTTCGAAATTCGTATCTCCTCTAGACGCTTCGGCTTCAACCTGTACGACTGTTCATTGTGATCCTGTTGTCCAGTGTCGCCTGCCGCATCTGACGCCTCCGTGGAAACATCCGGAGTGGGTTCAACAGCATTAGCAAGGGATGGTAATGGCGAAGGCGTCTCATGACGACAAGTCAGGCAGGTATCAGCTCGCTTGCGGTCGCCGTAGTTTTCGTCCCCGCCGTGCTGTTCTCCGGGGGAATCATCATCCAACGCTTGGGTCTTCCGAAGCTGCGATCTCCAAGACTCAACGTCGGATGACTTCTGTTTCCGAACTTGCAGGGACATGTTTTCCTCCTTCTGCACCCGACGCAACTGTTTTCTCATCCACGGCAATGGCTCCTTGTCCGCTTCGAGTGTTGTCTTTTGGACCACTTTTTTCAACTTCGGCCACTGAATTTTCTGCTGACTTGTCGGAGAACCATACTGTGTGATCTGGTTTTGTGATAGCTGGCTACTGCTTTTGGTGCTTTGAAGTGAGACCGCAGATGCTGGAGGGCTGTGTATCTCTGGTTCTAATGGGGACATAGCCGCAGAACTATTTCTGTTCGAGTTATTCATTTGAGGCGTACTTTTGCTCGCTATTGAAGCCAGTCTATTCTTCGCCTGGCCGGGACTTTTCAACCAAGACGGCGAACGAGAAAGTTGTCTCGCTGCACGTACAGGCGTAGAATCCGAGCTTTTCTTCTTGACCGGATCCACATCAAAGGACCGCGACCTTTCCAGATCATGGGCCTTCTAAGCTCTGGTGTACTTTTTGTCCGTGGTCATCGCCATGTCCAGGCTCACTAGTTTTTCTCGATTGAGGCCGGCGCTGCCGGCCTTTGACAGTATGTTTTCCATGGAAGGTGTCGATGCTCTAGTTGCCTTCAAGACATTATCGCGGGGGACATGGGTAGCTCCCTTCGTCGGAATGAAACCTGCGGCAAGGTGCTCCATGATGTGCTGAGCACGCTTCAGATCTTCGGCGTGGTGGTACATCTTGTCAATCCTGTCCTGGACTGGGTCGGCCGACGAACGATGTGGAAGCAACTGGTCCGAGTCGCCCATGTTTTCTGCATTGGCCTGCTGCTTCATGATGTATGTAACGTTGTAGAGGTCAGAATGATGGCCAGCATGAGTGGCATTGCATCCGGGGTTCTCATAGTCTCCGTGTGTGTCCACGATGCTCAGGTCAGCCTGTTTAGGTACGCAATCTGATAGCCTCGATGCCTGGCCCGCCCGGGCTGCTGTATTAGTTATCTGAGGCACTGCCGCAGTGGTTTTCATCTTTCTGTCTGCACGGATGAAGGGGTTATCCTTGAGGATAGCTGAAGTGGACGCGGGTCTGCTCTTGAAAATTTCCTTGACTTCCAATGGAGGTGACGATCGACTGCGCTCTTCGATCGCGTTCAATGTGAGCTGTTCGCTCGTCAAGGCGCTCTGCTGCGTGCTTTCTACGTGCTCAGCGCCAAGTGACACCTCGTCGTCTGGTATCTCACTCGCACATTGCGGGCAAACCGCATGTCCACACGTGCTGCAATAGGTTCGAGATGTAACTTCGACTCCGCATGAATGGCATGTATTGAATGCGTGGCGGGGAATGCTGTTGGCCCCATCTTGGTGACGCGAGAAGTCCTCTCCTTCGTCATCAGAGAGCCATCCGGATGGGCGAGAAATGCCAAACTCTGCAAAGATGTCCCGAGCATGACGTCTCCGAATAGTTGACGAGGTACGCTCAGTCCCCCGAGAGTAATCCGAGGAAGCAGACTGGTTAGAGAAAAGACGATATTGTTCTGGATGTGATAGGGGCCTCATTGAGAGTGTAGGCCTCGTGGCAAGCTGATTCTGTGTCTTGCTGGGCCGTGATCGGAGACGCCCTGTCGAGGCGGTCTGGAGAATCTGTAGACGCCCCAGAGCTGCCTTCCTAGTGGGTGTCAGGAAGACGGAGTGCTGCCGACGCAACGCGGACGTGACACCTAGACTACTTCGTTGAGAGCATTCGTCTGGTACCAAGCCCATAAATGAATGGCCTTGAGACGGTGCTCGAGATTCGGCAATCAGTGTGCTGCGTGTCGCCGGCCTCGCAAAGATTTTGTTGGTCCGCTGACCCTAGCCGAACCAAGTACTCTCGCGTTCTCTCGCGTCTGGCGGTGATGGCTTGCGGTCTGATACGCAAACGGAGGGTTGCCTCGCGAACTTCTGACGTCTTGCAGATACTAAACCATCTGGGATGTCGCCATCGTCAGGCAGCGTAATGACAGTATTGACATCGGGAGGACGATAAGTGTCAACGAAAGGATCTTCCATATCAGGAGACATTGGGTAGTAATTATGAAATGTCGCACGATGCTGGGGTAAGCGTAAAATGGTACTGTAATGGATGGGCCACGGACGTACGACAAACGATGCTGGGTGATGGGCGATGCGGAACATTACCTAGGGTAGTAGGATTGCCTCGAGAGAGGTCAGGATCAATACATTTTGGGGGAGTCAGAAGGCAGAGGCCAGGCAGGGACCGCAGCACGGAAAGGAGACAGGACCAGCCGAGGACCTGGCAGCATTACTCCTGTCACACGAGGAAAGGACCGCCCATACGTTTAGCAGGATGCACGGCATGCACGGGGTACTGCTGGAGAGCGAAGGAACGCTGGAAAACGTCGCAAGTGGATTCAATTATGCGATGTTAGATGAGATAGGGAATCCGAGTATTTTGATGTACAACGTCATGTCACCCACGACCTTCTTTTACACTCTATTTCAGAGCAGCCTGCAGGCTCTCGAGAACCTAGGAAACAAACATTAGCAGCTCGAGCATGCACCTTCAATTTCGTGAACACTAACCTCCAACTCAATTTTGGCCTCGGCGATGTCTTGCTCGCTTCCGCTGCCGGAGGCAACCTTCTGGGCCTCGGCAATCTGAGACTTGACAGCCTCGGCGCTGAAGTCCTCGATGGGGTATCCCTCGGTGGCGTTGATGCTAAGGACGGAGTTGGGCTGGACAACGGCGAAACCGCCGGACACTGTAGGTGGGCATTCCCCGTCAGTTTTCTCATGCTTGACATCCCTTGGAAAGTTTGTTGTGATGCGACGTACGGAAGAACTGCTTGCTGGGACCGCTCTCCTCGATGATCTCAACCAGGCCAGACTTGAGCTGCTCAATTGAGGGAACGTGGTTGGCGAGAACACCCATCTCGCCGGACTCGGCGGGGATGTTGACCTGCACAACATCCTGGGACTTGTAGATAGACTGCGGTTGCGGCAATTAGCTCCGGTCCTTCAATTGGCTCCCCGTTGTAGCGAGTCGTCATCGTCGGCTCGTGTGTCGCTCAATGGGCTCGGAAATCATCGGGTTCGTACCTGGTGAGGGAGCGACAGGCTCAGCTTGATCTGCAAACCGTCAGCGGAAGTTCGAGGGCCAGCTCGGAGGATGCAGCGCGGTGCTTGCCTTGTCCGGGACGGCATCTGCGTAAGTTCTGCGCTGAAGGGGAGCGCGAATGGCAGCAGGGCGAGCTCTGAGAGCCGCACGCGCGAAGCGGAAAGAGTTCATGATGGGCTGAGCTGGCAATGGGATGTGATGCTTGAGGCAGCTCGGGTGAGGTCGCTGGCAGGAATCTTTCGGCTGAGTCCATTCGCGATTCGGCTAGCGGGAGAAACTTTGGTCACGCCTATGGGCACATGACCGGAGCGCCGTGCACGGTGCAGCCCCGTTTTCGGCACTGAACCCTTTGCTACAATAAGAATTCATTGCCCCATAATTTTACTTCAGTAATAGTATATTCATCTAGTCGAGGACCTTTAGTCTGCTTACAACGATCTGAACTCCACAATGACATAGCACCAATGCACCTTTCGCACGCCCTATAGCTATGGTATCACGAAACATGACTACCTTGGTGCTTTTCATAGGACTGAAAGTAGCTTGTTTCTATGTAGTAAAGTGTCTTCCATAATAAGGTCTATCAAGTCTGCTCATACTTGTTATAATAGTCGTTGTCTGTATAGTGTTGCCCTAACTGCTACCCGTTGAGTACGTTCCTACCGCATTTTCTTTTCTTTGAATATCTGTGTATACAAAATCGACAAATGGCATGAAATACGAGCATGTATCGTCAACGACAGACTTGGTAGAAATAAATAAAAGTAAAATAACAAAGAAAAGAAACCTTCATAAATTTACGGTCGGCGAGTATTTTTTAAGCAAACCTCACGCCAAAGTCGCTTGAGGTTTCGCTCGTCTCTGCCAGAAGTATTGAGCCGCGTTAGTCACCATTTACAAAACACTGCTAGACTGTACCGAGGAAGACCATGAATGACCTGGTTAGTTCGCCAGCAAGGGCTCCATCCACCCTGCAAGCGTGCAGTCGAGCTCACGGCGCATCGCTAGCCAGAGAACAGCGGCCTAGATGACGGCGAAAATGAGACTGTCTGCTACCACACAGCCGACATACCGATACCACGCCTTGACCACGCGCCAGTCCGCCGGAGCCCGAGCTGGGCGGCTACGCGAGAACCTTGCCGGCCTGGAAGTAGAGGACGGCGGCGCCGACAAGGGGGGTTGCGGGGTTGACCAGGGACGCGTACATGTAGCTGAAGAGAGCCACGGCCCAGCGGTGGTCTTTGTCATACAGGTCGTTGGCGAGGACGTCGCCCGCGAAGGGGGCGACAGAGAAGAGCAGGAAGAATATGTAGATTGAGAGAGAGGGGCTTAGGGGCGTGGTGACTTGTGGCTGGACGGGTGAGTGAGGCAGGCAACGAATCTGGAGGGATGGAGTGCCAGCTTCGGTCAACGGATGTGTGGCGCTCGAAGACATGAAACAGGTTCACGTCAGGTTGGATAAGGAAATGGGAGCAAATAGAAAGTAGGACGGGGGTGGGAGATACCGTTGCCATCGCGGCGGGCCCAGAGTCGGAGAAGCTGGGACGAAAAAGAGGCGAAGCTCAGGACGAGGAGGATGCTGTATGCGTGGAGCAAAAGCACTCAGGTCAACGACGGGGCGGACGGCTGGTGTAGGACTAGAGGAGAGCAACACACATACTGAGCCACTTTGGCACCACCATTGCTTCGGACAGGGGGTTGCGAGTGTGTCTATCTGCTGAGATAGATGCCGGTTATATCAGAGGGCTGTGAACGTTACACGGAAGCACCAAGCGTAGGGCGATGTGGAGAAGAGGGAGACAGAGGTGTTGAGGGGCAAGCAGAGGAAGAGAAGGCAGGCGGAGGAAAGGGGCAAAGGAGAAAAGAAGAGATGCCCAGGTTTAGACAAGAGGAGTTCACCCAGTGGCTAAGGTAGGCAGATTGGCGAGGGCGAAGACTTGGCATAATCGGAATCAGATATACCGAATCTCTTCAGTTGTATTAGTCAACTGCCCTCCATCACCCCCTCCTAACTTGGGTTTGAGATCCCTTAGCTACACTAGGGGGTGCTTACTAGCTGTATGTCAGCGCAACATGCTACGGCGGCAAGGCAAGGCGAATAAAATACAAGAAGTGTGAAGGGCAGCCCTTACAGCACTGGGTGCTAGGGCCAGGTCACCTAATCTTGATAAAAGGGTCCCGACATACGAGGGATGGGCTCTAAACCCTGGCAGGACAGAACAAGACGGCAGAGAGCACGGGCCCGCCTTGGAATTACATAATGTGAGCTTATCCAGACGACGCCGACGAAGACAGCCACTCGTCACCAGCTGCCCCACCCAAAGACCGCTTGGCCTGCGGCAAAGTCTCGTCTACATAGTTTTTGCCGTCCCACCTGACAAACATGCGCCGAGCGCTTTTAAAGTCGCCCCATGTGCATGCCGCTGGAGATCACGCCTCAAGGAATCCCGTGCGTCTGCTGTGGCTCATCTTCCAGCCAGGGGTTCTGACCGGCTGCCCAGCTATCGACCCTTGGATGATGAGCACGGTAAACGTGAGCTAGACCGCAGCAAGCGAGGGATCAAAACCCGTCCTATATTCTCACTAACCGATCGCGACCTGGACGTCGGCGCCGGCGCGCTCTCATTTTCATCAGAAAGCAGCCATTTACACAATGTCCCGTGAAAGATCTGAAATTTCTGTCCTTCCGTTCGGACTTGGCGCGCCGTGTAGGTAGGCGTTTAAGTAGGTGTGTTGTTGTGCCGCGAGACTGGAAACTCGAGACGCCTGGGCTTGAACCCCTGGTCTTCTTACCTACCTTCTTACACTTCCAGCGTGCTAAACGTTCTTATGCCTGTCACCGGGGGCCTTGCAACCGGTGTTAGTGGCCATCGTTGTGACACTCTGGCGGGATAAGACCTGTCGTCTTCGCGAAGATGAAATCGGACCCCGGTCTATGTGATGCCAGGGCAGCATATGAAGTCCGCCGCCATCACTCGCTCAACATCCTGGCATCGATATAGCCATCAAGATCTCGTCTTTGTTTAGTAGTGAGTTCTCTTCTTCGGCCATGAAGCCCCTCTGTTCTGGCCGTGCTTCAGGCGCCGGCACAGGTGGCTGCCACGGCCGCCTTTGCACATTTCATGGTATACTCGCCCAGCAAAGGCCCTACGGCCACAATGTATACCAGCCTCCCCGGCTATAACAAGAACTGAGCCTTGCGGGGAGATAATCTATGCATAAATGAATCATCCGCCACGAACCATAGGGCGTGTTTGCCAGCCCTCAGTCCTGGGTACCCATCCACCAATACGCCTGCAAACGCAGTATGATCGCTAGCAGCACGTCTGGAATGTCAAGCTCGTGTTCTTCCAGATTATCTCGTGGAATGGACACGGTGCGTCCCACTACATCGAGCCCTTGGACGACCAGCAGTCCAAAGCCTTCGAGATTGACAAGGCCTCCTTCAATTACGTCGAGGACATGCCTCACGGCCTGTGGCGCGCCCACCTGCTGTTCCTCATTGACACGTACAAGAACCTCAACCCGGCCGTTCGGAAGGAGAGCGACGTCAGGTGGTCTCGCAATTGTGGCGCCCGACAACGTCTTCTCACACGGATTCAGGCTTGCAGTAGCGGACTGATAGGACTGGGGCAGTGCCGAAGACCATGATGAGACTGTGGTCATGCTACCCTGTTGGATTACAGCCAAGGTTGTCGAGCCCGCAGATGATGAGGGCTGGCCAAAGCTACTTATACCAAGTCTGTGCCTATTGATTCTAGAGTTGTTGTATAAACTGAAAGTTTGTCTTACTGGAGTTTTTAGGGCTCATGTCGTCGCCGCCGATGACACATCTCACGTCTTAGCACGCCCCGAAGGTATCGAGGGAAACATATTTACCTTGCTCAGCACTTGCTATGCCACCAGATACTCAGGCTCAGCTCAGGCCGGGTCACAAATTGTCTGGCCACGTCTTCAGAGAGCCATAGTTAGTCCCTCAGCAAGGTCACAAGACTGGTGTGTCTTACTTGATCGTCTTATAAAAACGCCTTAGGACTACTCACAGCTCTAAAGCCTACGTCCTATTTCATGCTGAATGCAGATAGGTTCTCTATTCTCACCTTGCGATCAACTGAGCTTGACTTTACTGTTGCTGAGTTCATACATACCGCGTAGCGAAGGTCCTCAATTACGTCAAACAGCGAGGCGCTTCTAAAGAAGTTTGGCAGTTCGCTGGGGTCAAATGCTTTCTGGATTGATGCAATTTGTATCAGGCTAGGCGAAAACCGCGAAAATTGTCGTAGTATTCGAAACATGGACAAGATCTACAGATAGTGACGGCTACTCATCGGGCTGGGGGGGGGCAACGTAAAACAGTAATCTAGCCATCGACATTATTGGAGCCTTCAAAGACTGTTACACCAAATACGGCTCTGACATGTACCTCTTGAACCCTTCATCCATGGCCCAGGCCCAAAGACTTCAAAAACGTGTTTGGGAGAGTTACTGCCCTGGAAAGCGTTTGGCGACCTCATTAAACGCCCTTGGCTTATGCGCCACTAGATTATTCAGGAGTTCGTCTTATTGAAGCATAAGTACGCCCGTATCAGAAGTTATGACTTATAGTTTTAAGTCCATAATGATCCCCTGATTATAATGGTTTTACCGCTGGCAAGAATCAAGCTGCCTGGCATTGTAGATGTTAATCACTGATGAATACACCGACTTGATTATCAGTCATATTTGTCCATTTGGCCAAATGTGTTCAAGCAAGGCCTGCTGATACTGCGAGGTAATGTAAGATAGCGACCTTGCCACCGCTTGGCTACGTACGGCTTGAGATGCATCAACACAAACGCACGCTTGCGAGAGTCTCCTACGGTCACGTTTCGAAGGTAACGATGGTGAAAACTAGTTGATTATCAGAGTATCGGGCCAGTCGAGCTCGTGATAAGTATTCCAGCAGACTTATGCCACCACGAGCGACTGCTAATAATACGGCTATGGGGCGTTCGTGGTCAAATAGCGGCAAGAACTGTTCAAACCAAAAATAACAACGAAGGCTGGAACAACAACTAGAATCATGGCCTTATTGTTAACCATTTTAGTAGAAATATATTGAAGAGATACTGAACGACGAGGTCTGTGAGCCATAGACATCCGCGAAGTCATTCAAGAATACATGTAACATACGCATACGCAGATACTCTCACCACAAGCGCTATTCCAAGCCACAGGGTAAGTAGCCAAAACCCGAATTACCTTCTTTGAATTACTAGCGGTTGCGTTCACGTGTTGCAAATGGGGAACAGGGGCTGTTCGTTAAGAAGACCCAGTCCATATGAAGCCAACAACTACGCGGGCAGATCAACTCGCCCACAGTGGAACAAAAGGCTGGTGAGTTGAGCCACGTCAGGCCATACACCGCCTCGAGCCGACTAATATCAAGACAGGTCAGCAGTCATCAGTCATCATAACTCCACATCAACCTTCATGCGTATCAGGTGACACTTCCTCTTGCGACCACTCAACTTGGCTTACCCTGACTTAGATGCATGATAATTACCCTTGGTTAGTCACGAGTCATAAGCTACACGGCTTATAGAAGAAGTAAATCGGGAACAATCGCAAAAGACATGAAATCCGACGACACACGGCACATCATGCCAAAGCACCCGAAAAGGGAAATTGATATCCCCTACCTCCTTCTCAGGATCACCGCCCGTCTCACATCAGATGTTCCAAATTGGAGCTCCCCACGTTGTGATGGGCATCATAGGTAGCCGATACGGTCTAAGCTTCTTCCCCGTTTGTCTCTTGCAGAGATGCGCCTCTACTACACCCCCGGTGGCTTGACGAATGTCAGCCTGATACGTAGCTCCTTAGCCATTCATAGCCACCCTGTGGCCGAGGATCATCTGCACCTATGGCCAATCAGTCGCTTGCAAGTTGCTTGTTCCTCGATACCGTAATCAAGCCGCCACTTTTGGCAGTCGCGCTTGTCTTTTGGTATTCGTGGCTAGTAAAATTAACCCATCGCTATCGTGGACCGCCACCTCCCAGAATTTCATCCTTGGGCATATGATATGGCATATGTATACACCGCAGATCTATTAATGGACAAATGAGAAATATAGATTTCCCAGGTACTCCAAGGTATTATGTGCAAAAAATAAAATAAAATAAAAATTACATCTCGGGTGACGTCCTTGGTAGGTGTTGCCTCTCCCACTTTGTCTAATCTTTTTTTTTTCCTCTTTTCGAAACGAAATATTAAGCTAATAATAACTAGTAGCGTTGTTTACTTGCCACCGAAGCCTGCTGGGCCCCTTCCCCTCACGATCCGCAAATCGAACAGACGATCATCAGCCAAATGATTGACTGGATCGACTTGAGCAGACCGGGAGAAGGCGAGTAACCCGAATGAGTCGAGCATAACGGTTACAAGCAAAACGGCCGCCATTGCCGTCGCCCCCCCTCCATCAAGGAGGTACGAGAAATTCCCCGCGGATAAAGAAAACCCGCGGTTCTTGAAACGTCAAGGGGGAAGGTCACGCTCACAGCCCACGACTCGCGACGACGGGCCGTACGGCACCCGGCTACCGAAGGGTGGTGGGAAGGGCGAAAGTAAGGGAAGGCATGAGGCTCGCCGGCTCGCGTGCTCACCGCTAGTCGCCGGCGGAGACAAGGTGCCTTCTCTGAAAGTTCTGGAAGGAAGCGAGACTTGACGATGGTAAGCTTTCGATATCGGACGAAGGCGATGCAACGCACGGAGGAAGGGGGGGGGGGAAGACAAAAAGGGGGCGAAGGGGAGCAGGGCCACCACATGTTCGATGGAAGAGGAAACCAACCACCCGCATCTCGCACGTCTTGTATGCGACAAGCTTTGATGCCCCGAGATCTCGTCTCTGGCCCGAGACTCCCGGGCGCAGGAAAAGGGAGAAACTCGCCTTGCGGCGGTGATGCCGTCGTCACCTTACCCACCGCGGAAGGGGGATGATGACAAGGCACAGACAGGCGCGAGAGTGGTTGATGACACGACATCACTCAGCATTGATTTGTCGCGATGCGAAAAAAATAACACGTTTAGGCTCAAGCATGCGGCCTGCGAACAGCCTACCCCCTTCGCGACAGCCTTCCCGAGTTTTCTCCTTGAATCCCTCCCTCGTGGACCAGCCTCTCCCTCCTTCTGTCGAAGGCAAAGTGAGACCCTGAATTAGACGGAAAGCAAAACCAGAGAGACTTCAGACTGTGACCGGACTGGCCCTGTGACACAAAGTTTACAACGAAGATCAATTGCTCTCCTCCTCACCACCCCCCTTCCACAGTCCGGCAGCTTCTACTGTTAGCTCACAACCGTAAACCCAAGAAAGCCAAAAAGTTAATGCACGAGGGAGCTGGACGGGTTTGACTAGCTGGTTCGAATGGGCGTGGCTGGATTCAGCCCCATCCCCATCCCCATCCTTCCGGGTGTGCACCAAAGCGAGAGTCAGTGTCCCAATGCAGCCTCCCGAGACAGCCTTTCACCCTCCTTAGGCCGCTTTCTATGCCCCATCACCGCTTCGGAAGCGCAAAATTTGGGGGAGGATGAAGGGGGGGTAGAGTAGCGCAGCTTATGCTTCCAACGTGTCGGAGCTCACTGTCTGAGAATCACAACTTCAAACAAGAAGGCTCCCGCTCCTCCAACTGGATCGAGATAGTATAGCGGCGACCGAGTCGTGGGGTGTAATGAGAACAGATTGCGAGGGAGACATTTCTAATCTCTCTGCGTTGTTTTGCCGCGACCGCTGTTGCCGGCAGCAGCTGGCTGTAACTTCTCTCGGACAGCCCACAGCCAAGGGAACCGTCGCATTTTCACAACGTGACAACGGCGGTTTCTTGGAGACGCCGAGAGGACGGCTGGGGCCGTTCGAACTCCTTGGACCGACAGCAGACCGCCCAGAAAGCTTAGAAAGGCGTCGACGACAATGAAAACTAGTAACCCCCGGCCACCAAAGGCACGGCCATGGGAACAAGCACGCTTGTCATGGCTTCGCAACTTGTTTAGCCTGCGGGATAGTCGAGCTTGACGACATGGTGCAGTGGTAGATGCTGGTGGGGGGATATCGGGTGGTTGTAGTAGACAAGCCGCGTGCTTCGAAGATGGGAATACATTGCACAATCAAGAAGGCTCGGAAGATCTCGCCCGAGCCAGTCAATCTACTGGTAATCCATCTTCAATTCCTCTTGACTCTCCAGATCCTGTGTGTCTCGCCCGCCAGCATTACGAGGACGAATTCGACGACGGCGACAGCTTGCGTGGGATTACCCCTGCCCTGCTGATCAGTCGACGAATTTCCAACACTACGCGCCGGTGCCGCCTGAAGATTCGAGAGTGAGACCGAGAGGGGAGGGTGAGATGCTGCAGGAGTAAGAGCGGCAACAACAACAACCAGAACGGTCAGAACAGCTTGTGCAGGCGCCGCAATCCCACATCCCACCACCACCATCCCCCTTCGGAATGCGGGGTAATATGTAATATCCAGGACCTTTATAACTACCACAAGACCACGGATACACTGCGCCGCCCGTTTCCAAATGGAATCGGGGGCTGGCCGCGGGGGGAAGGGGCAGGCGCCGCCGATCAAAGAGATGCGACACGCGCGCGCGCGGGGGGCGTCTGCTGTGTTGGCTTGCCTGCTCGCCAGCCATGTCCTCTCTCTCTGCCTCTCTCTGCGTCCTCTTTGCCAGCCGCGGAACTGACAAATGGCGCTGCCCCTTAACCCTAGGGACGGGAGGGGCTAAAGCAGGAGAAGGAGGAAGGACAACTCACCACACATGCGAGAATGAGGAGACAGACGAGACATCCCACGCCGCGTTGGGCGGACCCCCGGGTTCAGAGCGAAGGAGATAGAGAGAAGTAGGCTGTCATGAGTCGGTCGCTGTCGTCAACGACGGGGGTTCAAAGACCAATCGCAAAGTATGGCATAACTCTCCATCACGCCAGAGACATGTAGTGGTGATGTCAACAAATAAACACCAACAGGACGGAAACACCGGCGATGGCTCGGCTCAAGGTTGGGACTAACACGTCTCCTGGGGCATTGCTATGAGACTAAGTTTATTTTTCTTCTCTCTCTCTCTCTCTCTCTCTCTCTCTCTCTCTCTCTCTCTCTCTCTCTCTCTCTCTCTCTCTCTCTCTCTCTCTCTCTCTCTCTCTCTCTCTCTCTCTCTCTCTCTCTCTCTCTCTCTCTCTCTCTCTCTCTCTCTCTCTTTCGCTCAATATTCTTGGGGGAGGGCAGGGCCGTACCCAGCTCGGGGGAAATGAGCAGTTGATGCCCCTCTTCCTCAAATGTTGCCGTCAGTGTTTGACGTTAAAATCCCTCCGTTGCTGGAGTAGGTGCAGAGCGGAACCGCCCATAGGATTGCTTGCGTGTGCGCCAACATTGCGCCGTCGACCGGAGCACGCATATGCACCCCCTCCGGCAAAAGCAGCGTGCGTCAACAAGCAAATAGTGGAGAGTGGGCAAGGAAATTGGATGGAGGGACCAAGAGGCCGAGAGGCCGAAGGACGGAAGAGGGCCAGCAGCGGAAGCATGTGCCGGACGGGCAATCCATTGCCCAGCTCCCACAGCATTGTCACATTTGCTCCAGCAGCAGAGGAGTCGAGATTATGGCGGCCGGCTCGATATGGCTAAATTCTCGGCCAAAAAAGAGGACCTTGGCGAAGATGGGGCAGCTTGTAGTAGCAGTAGTAATGAAAACCCCTTTCTCCTTCGGACGGAGCTGGCATCTCTGGGCACATGGTCATCCCCGCCAGTAGCAAGCTGCTCTCTTCGTACTTCTCCAGGTGGCGGGGGGACTCTTTTTTTTTTTTTTTTTTTTGGAGAGAAACCAAGGCCTCACCACTTGTCAGCGTTTCCTTTGTTGCGTGTTGCCCAACAAAAGCCGACGGCCTTGTGCGAGAGCCCGTCTACCGGAGACCCGTTAAATTTCTTGGCGAGAGGGGAGGGGAGTCCGAGCCAGATCCTGGTGTGCTGCCCTTCTTGACTCTGCCGGCTTTTCGAAACCCCAAAACGCGAGCTAATTGCAGGCCGGAATCAGCCTAGGGCGGCCGGGTGATTGTCGCGATGCCCGCGCAACCGCAACCGCATTTTGGTTCATCTTCATGTCCTCTCCTTCATGACCTCATCTCGTCGTTCTTGTCGCATCACCCCCGACTGCCAAGGAAACCGCAGCAGATATAGAGACCGTCGCAGTAGCTGGGCTGAAGTCATGCAACATGATGATTCCCCGAGGCTGAGCCCGAGCCTGAGCTTGAGCTTGACTGTAGCGGCTCATCGCCAAACATGTGGGAGCAGGCGTACAGGAGGCAGTGACCTTTGCAGAAAGCAAACGCACGATGAACGCTCGGCTTATGATATAATGCATGTCACAGCTTTTGGCTGTCCCCTTCGCCATGTGGATGCATGATGGAGGCGCTGCCGCCGACCCAAGGCTTGGCATCACCATGCCTCAGGCGAGTCAGGAAGGGAATGGGAGTGAGAAAGGGAAATGGTCTGGGATGAGGGCTGTCGGGCTGAAGCTTGTTCTCTGGTGACGAGCGTCGGGGGCTTGCAGATTCACGAGCCCTCCTGGTTTCCCCCTGCTCCTCCTTTGAGCACAACGCGACCTCAAAAGTCGACTGGTAAGTACTTTGCATGTGGACGATGTGGTGTGATGGGAGGACCAACAACACGCCGCCGACTGTCTGTTGGACGAAGCAACTAGAAGCACCTTGCATGTCTACCACCACACCATCACCACCAAGCTCGACGAGTCCATGCTCGGCCGTGAAACTTTGGCCATGTTGCCGGATGAATAAGGAGCAAAACAGGGAAATGTCAACTGTGCTAGCTCCTGGAGAGAAGTCGACGGCGTGTTTTGTTTGAGGTAGCTGGCAAGACTGTGCGTTGACTGCACTAGACCAGCCCATCCACATGTTGATGCTGCTGGAGATCGACGCTACTCTAGCTGCTGGGGAACAAACGCAACGGGCCACCTTTATTTTGGTCGAGCCGATGCGGACTAGGGCGGGCTGGTAAATGCCATGGGCAGCTTTGCTTTGGCTTGCATGGAGACACAAAGAGCTGAGCTACCTGAGCTGCTTGAGCTAGGTATGAGGGAGGGCCCCGGCGGCGACACCTGAATCCGTCTGATGTTTCGTGATGGGGATGCAAGGAAGCCCGGGGAATGAAACATGGAAGAGGCGGAGGTTCACGAGCAGCCAGCCATATTGATGTTATTTTGGGGAGAAGTTCTGTGTAAAATGCTATAGGAGAAACGTAGTTTGGGGCAAGGCGGAGAGAGAGAGCGAGGCAGAAGGAAGGGCTGACGGGCGACAGAACGGCAGTGCCTGAATAGCGGCATTGCGGCAGAGGTGCAAGGCGAGGATGGCCTGTCATCGGCGACGGAGTGAGCGCTGGGGAACGATGGGAAAATGTCTCATTTTGATCAACTGCCTCGACGCAAGCCCCATTGGGCGGCCCCTGCGAGCACACTACTAGTACATGCACGGAGAAGACGTCGAGTCAAGGCCGGCCGTTTTGGGTGCGATATGTCCATGCTGCTGGTACTATGTACCATGCCTAGTGCTAGGTAAGTAGGACAATCACCATATAGCACTGCTTCGTATATTATAATGCATGTGTGCAGGCATCCGTCGGCAAGAACCGGCGCCCCGGACACTATTGACACAGCGGGTTTACTAGAACAGAAAATAGAAGCAGAACCGGGATGGAGAGTAGGAGACAGATTGATCCTGAACCAGGCTTGGACTACCTACACCAGCTCGACGGGTATAGCATAGCACAGCACAGGGTCGGTCAGGGCATGAAGTGCAGCATGTGCCAACATGGTTTGCTGGTAGAAGAATGTGCGTGCTAGGTATCCGTACTTGCCTGTCTGTGGAAAGGTCAGGAGCTCTGATGGAAAGTTGCCAGTCAGAGCGTGGGATGACTGGACTGCAATGATGAGACGAGACAGGCGGCGGGAAATGGCTAGGAGAAATCGGCGGCTGCCTCACGACTCACGAGGGCAGATGCGGCCTGCAGGTGTAGCAGAGCAGAAAACAGATGGATGCGGGGAATGGTCGAGATTCGGAAAGGAGGAGCTGGACAGTGGACAGATTCCGAGGGAATTAAGGTGTGTGTGGTGAGAAAGTGGCTCCGAGGTGAATCAGCGGTGACCTGCTCGTCATAGCAAGTCAGTGAGGCGGATGCATGTCACTCTCTCTGATGAGATGAGCCAAGGCAAGGGAGGGCAGGTAAGACTTGGCGCTAGCTCCCTTACTAGGGGCGCAATGTGGAGCCAACGTGAACGAGCTAGCGTGCGTCTGCTAGGTATTCGAAAGATTCGAGATGGCGCGCGGGATCCGTCCATTTCGTCCACGGGGGGGGGCGGCGGGCAATCCCCAGCTTAGCGTCGTGCGTGATGGTACCTATACTTATCTGAAGACTGAAGTCGAGTGGTGGTTGGCAGTTGCACTCTTCACCGTCAGAATCTCATCAGCCATCTCACCGCAAGCGAGACAGGGCGGGGCAGAGTTGGATTGCGTGAAGAGCAAGGGGCCAGGGAGATGGAAGTGGTCCCTCTGCGCAGATTCAACCACTGGCGAGGCCAGCAAATGGCGGAGTGTGTGTCAGCGTGCAAGAACCAGCCGTGGCGTGCCCATGCAATAGCCGTTGGCGATTGTCGATTAAATTCGATGGACAGGGCCCAGGGCCTCGGGCCAAGGCTGGTCTCTCGTCCCTCGTCCTCAGGCAGACAGGTACGACATTGGTGGTGCATGCTTTTCCGGGCGAGAGGAGCCTCCGGTTATTCATCGCGGATTTGGCAGCCAATAGGAGCGAGGCTGCACGTGCTGTACTGTACTGTACTGTACGTACCTATATCCGTCCATCGTACAAGTGGAGGTTCTTCGTCTGAGGATGCGCCTTCCCGACTAGCGCCGTTTCCCGCCCGAAGCTTGAGTCCCCCGGCGCGGTACCCGATGGAAGGCGAGAAGGTGCCGAGTCCCGCCTACTCACTACGTACTGTGTAGTGTACTACCGGTAGTAGCGTCAGTATCCGTACAGTAGGTCATAACCAGCCAAGCCACGTAGCTCTGCTTCGGGCCGTACGTATCTGGGCATCTCCCGCCCAAAGCCGGGCATTTTCCCGCTGCTTGCGTACTGTGTGGAGCCCGCACGCAACGTCCGATGGATCTCCCATTTCCCGTGTTAGCCTGTTTCGTAGTTTACCTCGATCCGGTTCAGACTGTTGACCGCGCTGGCCCAAAAAGCCAAGGTCTTTTCCTGTGATTTGGATAGGACTGGACTGTGATTTGATTTTTGATTTGAAAGGCGTTTCTCAATTCCTTTTCGATGGTTTCCACCGGAACAGGAACGTCTCCCACACATACACAAGGGGTCCCTGCAAGCCCTGAACGACAGGCTCGTCCCCGGTCTAGCGGCTTTTTCTGGGGTGTTCCACCAGCTGACAACTTTGACACTCAGTTTACTCCCCAATCCGTGCCACCCCCAGGGACAAACGGAAAAGGGTAGGTAGTACGGATAGTGACGAGGGGGGAAAAAAACCTCTCGAAGCAACGGGTGGGTTCCCCACGCCAACAAAAATAAAAAGTGACAAGGGAGAGAATGGAAAAATTGGGTGGAGGAGACGCAAGAAAATTTCGCAAAAAAAAAAAAAAAAAAAAAAAAAAAAAAAAAGAGTTGGGGCTGACCAAGAGAAATGCGATGGACCAACCTAGTCCTCGAACCTCAGGCACGAGGCCGCTTGTGGATAAGTCATGTTCTTTCGAGACATGTGCCAAAGATATGATGAATAACCAAATAAAATAAAAATAATTGGCGCCATAGCAAAGTGATGAGGGAATTTACTATGGTGGGAAGTAAATAAAACAACAAAAGTTTAAACATCGCAATAAAACCCTAGGCGGGCAATGCGACTGCTCTGTCCTGCTTGAATTGGCGTTCCATTTGAAATTGACGCATTTGCATTCGCATTTACATTCCTCGCTGCTCTGCTCGCTTTTCTTGTCTCAGCATCAAGAGCTCGCAGACCACAGACCGCAGTCCGCAGCCTGCAGCGCCTTGTCCGCCAAGATCTCCAATTGCCTTAGGTTGGTCTTGCCAAGCAACTCTCTTATCCCGTCTTCACACACGCACACTCACACACACACACACTTTCAGAGACAATCCTCCCTTTTTTGGCTCAAGATCGGAACTCGACTCTGCCTCCTCGGTCTTGGCTCGCAATCTGTTTTCCTCTTTTTGCGTTTGCCCTACCGCTCGCTGCCTCAGACAGACAATCCCATACCCCCACGCTTTCCTTGTCCTGCCGCCGCCGCCGTCTTGCAGAAACAGCCGCTGCACGCACCTTACACCATACACACCAATCATACCTTGTTTTGGTCAGCTTGTTTCACTTGCTGCTATTGGAGAGTTGGCCGACCCCCATTCCTCTCTTGCCTTCTGCCCGAGTCACCCCCAGCCCTGCCAAATCAACGCCCACCTGATCAACGAAGCCGACGCGAGTACGGATACTCTCTGCACCGCACTGGGGGAGCATCTCAAACACAGACGAATAACAGCCGGGACAGCTGTATGAGGAGACTCTTTATCAACCATCAATTACCAACCGTCAATCAATTCGTCACTCACTCAATCACTCGCCTCTTGCCTCTTTGCCAGCCCCTGTCGGTCGTCTAGCCGACTTCCTGTTTTCCCGCAGCCATTGCTCGCCGACTGAAGCACCGCATATTTCGGGCCCTCTACTACTAAGAGTACGGAGGAGAGAGTGAGAGTGAGAATCCACACTACGATCACACACCACTCACAAATCGCACGCATTCACGCGCACAGCCAGTACCACCACACACACGCCGTAACGAATACGCCCCTCCCCTGGCCGCACTCCTTCCCACGGCACCAGCGAAGCGGTAAAGCGAATTTGCCCTTGGAAAAACTGGCCGACTGACCTCTCCACTAGTCGCGGCCGCTACCCGTCGCCACTCACACTCACACTCACACTCCCTCACCCTCGCTCTCACACCCCACCCCCCCCCTTCTCCTCCTCCTCCCACATTTCTGGTTGCCTTTGTTCCCAGGTTGTCACCTCGACCGACTTGTCAGGTCTGCCCCAGCACAAGGTCGAGTACATATCCATCTGCTGCCTTTGCTCCCTGCCCTTACTCGCCCCAGAAAGCAAAACGGAAGCCCACCCAAGCCCTCGGCCTTCCGAAAATCCTGAATTTTCATCCCACCTCCCTCCTCGAATCCACCAAGAATAAAACCAGAACCCGTTAAAGTTCCCTCGCTGTCCTAGCATCAATCCCAGCTCCCTCCTTCGCCTGTTGTTCCTTTTTTTCCTTTCCTTCCCTCCCTCTCTCCCGTCCTTTTCGTCTGTTTTCGACATTTCCCTGCGCCACGCTAAGTTCGACGTCATCTGCTCGTCCACCTCAATCAAATCCTTGGCTGTGTGTCCGCGCTCACGCCGTGAGCACTCACGCCCACAGGATACTTTCATCTGGGATCTCTACCCTCGATTCAGTTATTCTTGTACCCCCAGGACCCTGAACCATCGCACTACCGCGCCTCATATTGAGGCACCGCCCGGCCGTCCTATAAACCACCCTGGCCTACCCTACCACCACCACGCCCACCACCCATCACACCAACTACTTAATATAACTGCTTCCTCGACGATGTCAGTTCTGTCCTTATAGCCCTACGGTCCCTAGGGACACGATTTGATCTGCAGCAATTGTCTTTCGAGACGATCTTCAGCTGCACGTCCGCTTGAGGACACCCTTCTCTACACCCACCAATAACAAAACCAACCACACAACCGCAACAACACGCGCTTGCCACAGGCAGCTGTCCACTCATCACCGGGACTGCTACCATCTCCTACCTACTTCACCCAGGCCTTTGACGAAGTCGAGCGTGGAACGCTTGTGCCTGCTAGAAGCATCTTTGACCGATTAGGCCCCGGATTTACCAACACCTCGCCACACACCCTCGAGTCGAGATCCTGATATAAACCCTTGCAACTTCTCTCTCGACCAACACCATCGTCTCTTCACCATGACGCATCTCGCAACACATGACGCCGCGACGTCAAACGTCCTTGCCTGGACGGCAAACTGCGCCAACACGCCCTTGATGGTAGAAGACGAGCCCGCCGATGTCGACGAACCCCCGGATCATGCGCAGCAGCCACCCGTCTCTTCCATGAACAGCATGTTCAAGCGGAACCCCATCCGCCGTACTACTCTCGACCACAACGCTTCCCTCCTTACCAAGGCTCTCCACAGTCCTTCCGAGGATGAGGAGCCCGAGGCTCGCCCGGGCATGTCCTTCCTTGCTCGTCGCCGCTCCATGGCCAGCAACATCAGCTTGGCCTCCACCGCAGACCTGACCAGCGACACCGGCTTGACCAGCCCCTCCCGCGCCAACACTCCTAGCCCTCCTCTTCCCGAGATTCGTTTTCTCAACCTTGATGGTGAGCCTGCCAAGGATGCGCCTAAAAAGCGCTGCATCCAGTTTGCCTGTGCCGCGAAGCCCAAGGTCGCCGAGCCCATCCAGGCTCAGCCTATGGTGAAGGCACCCTCTGCTCAGGAGACTCAGCGGAAAACTTGCATCAAGTTTGCGTGTCCCGTTCCCCAGCGTCCTGCCTCTACGCAGAACACGCCGCCCCAGAGGATGGAGATGGCTGCCGCCCGCCTCCAGCCCGCCGCCCTCGACAAGCAGGCCTCTCCGACGACGGCCCGTAAGGCTCGCTCTTCTGTCACTCGCTCGCAATCTCCTGGGCCTCTCCTTGCTCCTCCTCACGCAGACAAGGATGCGAGGTCTCCTACCACCAAAAAGTACATCACCGCCAACGACAACGACTTGAACAACGAGTCTTCTCGCTTTCATGAGTTCGCCAGTGACATTCCTCGCGAGGAGGACTGGATTCGCCAGGCCTTCTGCTCCCAGGGACGTCGCATTACCATCAACGACACTCTTCAGAAGGAGAACGCCATCCGCAAGTTGGCGACAGAGGCCGAGGAAGAGGCCGAACAGGAGGAGGAAGATATGGCTCTCGAGGAGGACGAGGACCTCGACAACCTGGACGATGCCGATGATGTTGACGAAGACGAGGACCAGGATGACGAAGATGATGATGATGAGGAGGACGGTGCCTCTGACGAGGACGACAACTCTGACGGCTACAAGACTGACGAGGAAACTGGATTCGCCGACTCTGACGAGGAGGAGGAAGAAGACGAGGACCTCCGCCTGTGGACGCCGGGTCGCTCCACCGTGCTGAACATTGACAGCACTCCCATTGCCAGGCGTCCCTCTCTGCCCGAGCAGCTCTCGGATTCTTCTATCGCCTCCAAGACTAGCCTACGTGCTCGCCGTGGCCGGACTCAGCGTCTTAAGATTCGACCTGGTACCCCTGAGCTCCCCGACAGCACCGACTTCGTCTGCGGCACCCTCGACGAGGACCGTCCCATGGAGGACGCCTACATGTCCTGCCTGGCGGCTCGAAGACGCGAGAAGCTTCAGCTCATCCCTCAAGACATCGACCCCAGCTTCCCGGCGTCCGACCCCGAGGATGAGGGCGAAGAGGAGATCTACAACCCCGTCCACCACAGCAGTGACGATGAAATGTTCTTCCACGGAAAGATGGACGACTTGCACCATGCGAACGACAGAAGCCGCCGCCGCAAGAAGACGGAGCACACCTCTCCCAAGCGCTTCCACTCGCCTCCCCCCCTCAAGCGTCGCGCATCCCCCGCTCCCAA
Organism: Colletotrichum navitas; assembly: GCF_030913465.1. Classification (NCBI taxonomy): domain Eukaryota; kingdom Fungi; phylum Ascomycota; class Sordariomycetes; order Glomerellales; family Glomerellaceae; genus Colletotrichum; species Colletotrichum navitas. The sequence continues at coordinate 37,931 of NW_026850612.1, read as the reverse complement.
GGCTCGCGGCCGCTCTCCTCGTCGTCTCTTTGATGGTCCTTCACCTCATCGCCTGCGGTCTCCCGCGCCTCAGACGCTGAGATCCCCTCCCGCATCCCCCCGCAATGGCGACGGCGGTATAACCTTCAAGACCCTTGCATCTCGCCCGGGTCTCACCGTCACCAAGTCTCTCCCTCGGCCCCCTTCCATGTTTCCTCACATGGCCAAGGGCCGCCGCGTCAAGGCTCCGGCTAATGATGTGCACATTCGTGGTGCCATTGACATCGTCAAGGGCCTCGAGCAAAAGCGACAGCGTCGCAAAGAAAAGTTTTATCAAAAGTACTGCAACCGCGCTCGCAAGGGACAAGTCCCCGAGCGCAAGCCGCAGCGCGGCCTCGGCTGTGAGCGTATGAGAGAGTTGGGCTTGCTCATGGCCGGCAAGATCGGCCAGGGCAACTATGTCATCTCGGTCTGAGAGGACAATCTACATACACACATCTGGGTGGAGGTTTTATTTGCATTTACAGTGAGACCAGAGTTGTTTCGCACGGCGTTTGGCATTGAAAGGTGCATGGCATGCATGGCGGAGTGGAGTGGATTCATGACATACTTTTTGACGGCCCATGGGACTGATATCTTTTTTATTCATTTTTGCACCGGAGCATACCTCGATGTACGAGGAATCCGCATATCTTTCGCTTCATTTCTTCTGTCGTTTCTTAGGAGTCCAGCGGCGTCTGAACGGGAGCACGAATACCCCTGGAATAGCGTGTATGAAGGCCTGCATGGTTGTTGAGCGAACACATAGCATTAGGAAGCCTGATCAACTGCATTCCTGCGAGATTTCGCAGACCTCCGACATACTGTTCCTTTTGCACTATGGCCACTTGTTGTGATGCCCTATGATTTCAGTTTCGCCAGAGAAGATGTGGTTGCTTCAGAGCCTTGAGGTTAGACTTTGGTTCAATGGTTACCATGGGTCGGTCAGTTGGAGGCAATGGTCTGGGTGGTACTAAGTTTAACAGCAGTACGGGATGGCAGTATTATCAAGTTGCATTTTGAGCAAACGCGACCATGTATCAACAGCTCGATATATTCGTATATCAGTGTTCTTTCTTAAGCGCATCATTATAGAAGCAGGTGTCTCAGGCAATGTCAAACATTAGAAGGCACTTTGATTCACCTGACACTGCTACCGGAGTTTTTTTTGGGTGAGCCCGGCTCAGGAAAAGACCATAGTGACTTTCGCTCCGACGCATCCGTATGCACCTACTCTCTCCCTCTCTCTCTCTTCCACAGCGCTGCAGCTTGTGGAGCATCTTTGGCGGGTAAGGCCTCAATAATAAGGCAGCAGTGCCTCACCTCAGCATTTCGCAACAGCAACAGCAGCAGCAGCAGCAGCAGCAGCAGCAGCAGCGAGAGCAGCACCCCTGCGCCCCAGCCAAATCAGCACCAAAGCACACAAGCACGGTAGCCAGGCCTAGCCCAGTCCAAGCAGTCAGGACGCTTCCTCACCTTATTGCACACCTTGTCTCTTGGGAGTAAAAGTCCAGTCCACGAAACCCCCCCGACCTCAACCTACCCACTTCACGTCCACCGCCCATCTCCGAATCATCCTCACGATAGAGACAATACTCTCGCCCCTTTGCCATCAAGATGTGGATTATTGATTGGTGTATGTGCTCCAACTTTTTTATTCCTCCTTTATCCTAGATCATCTCCTTTGAGCTGTAGCAACCATTTGCGCGCCTCGGCCGGCCGCTGTAGCTTGTGGCCAAGCACTCATCCCTGGATGGACATCGATGAACTGACTGGCATTCTTTCGATAGTCTACAACGCTCTCTCGAGCCTTGGTCTGCTCAACAAGCATGCCAAGCTCCTCTTCCTCGGCCTCGACAATGCCGGCAAGACGACCCTACTGCACATGCTGAAGGTACGGTGCCACCCGACAACCCAGATGCTATCCCCATCGATACGTACAACCCGCGAACGTCGGATCTGCCGATACGGGAAATTTTGGGACGAGGCTGTACTCGTGAGAAGTCTATGGCTGACAGATGCAACAGAATGACCGTGTCGCCATTCTGCAGCCCACTCTTCACCCCAGTGAGTATACCCCTCCCCCTGATAAACGCATGACGGCGATGAGCTCTGCGCACGTGTCCAGTAGCTGACCGCCTTGAAAGCTTCCGAGGAGCTTGCCATCGGCAATGTGCGCTTCACCACCTTCGACCTTGGTGGTCACCAGCAGGCCCGCCGCCTGTGGAAGGACTACTTCCCCGAAGTCAACGGCATTGTCTTCCTCGTCGATGCCAAGGACCACGAGCGATTCGCTGAGTCCAAGGCCGAGCTCGACGCTCTCCTGTCCATGGAAGAGCTGGCTAAGGTCCCTTTTGTCATTCTTGGTAACAAGATTGACCATCCCGATGCCATCTCTGAGGAGGAACTGCGTCACCAGCTCGGCATGTACCAGACGACTGGCAAGGGCAAGGTGCCTCTGGAGGGAATCCGTCCGATCGAGGTCTTCATGTGCTCGGTTGTCTTGAGACAAGGTGCGTAGTTTCTTTGCCCCTGCGCGGCACGGCGAGGACGAAGCAGTAGCTAACTTGGGGAACAGGGTACGGTGACGGTATCCGGTGGCTCTCGCAGTACGTCTAAGCATAGACCAAGAGCTCTGGGTTGAGCTTCCTGGCGTTGTTTACGGCGGACGGAGTATACACGGTCAACTAGCAAACATTGGGAAGGTGGATATGTCGGCACTGGAACGACATGATGGTGCCACGTCTATGAAAGCTCCGGTCAAAGGGCTCGAGGACGACGAGACTTGGACGCTCGGAGCTGATATCCTTGGGGAGACGGGGGAGCATGTGCGTAATGGAGTGAGTGGAGTGAGTTTATACTCTACTACTGGGGCCTGCATTGGTTCACGGGAATGGAGCAAGACCTCGGTTTGGCCCCGATGACTAGCCGGCCAGTAGAGTCACCCAGTCATGCACCCAGCTGGCCCAAAGAAGAGGCGGTTTACACACTTGATAAGCTAGAATACTTCATTGGGTTCGGGGATTCGGAATCTGGTTATTTGTGTGTTTCAATCGTTAGCCTCCTCTGCGTAGTTAGTGTTGCATGAGTGCATCAACATCAACATCAACGACCTAAAACGTCCAGTATTCGCTGTCCATTATTGCGCAAGGTCCAGAGCCGCGGTGCAACGTCCAGCCCACCGAGCCTTGCAACAGCATACGGCGTACCAAGGGATTACAAGCGGGGTGGGTTGGGTGGTGATGTAACCGAAGGCCACCGTGTCAAAGTCGCGAAGGTTTCGATGCAGGAAAACATGATGATACGCCAAGGTAGGTGGGTGGAGCATGGCGCTTTAGCATTTCACAAGCCACACAAGTCCAAGACTCAATTCCCCTCACAACCCCAGGAAGACATCGATTTCTGTGCTGACGTCTCGTCGGTGAATCAACCGAACCGGACGCAAGCATGCCGCCACCACAAAACCAGGTAACCGTGGAAAGAAGACCCCCCTGCTCAGCCTCGTCGATCATCAGGAGTTCCCGCCGCGCTCTGCCACTCCTCCTTGTGCCATATAGTCTTACGTACCTGTATGTTCCTAGACGTACGCCTCGCGGGGCGGGGGCGCTTGGCAAACTCAGGAGCCCTTGTTCACGATGTCCGATCGGAAAACAAACCCGGACCAGCCGCGCCAGCAAAGTGAGTTGCTTCCCTGGTTGATCGCGGCGGGTGGTCAAGTAGCCATTTTCTAGAGCATTCCCGAGTGGCGGAACGGGCAAAGACGGGAGTGGAGTGGCTGTCCGGGGACGACAGGGTGGGGTTATGTGCACACGGTTGAATAACAAGTGGTGTGACGGAATGAATGACCATGTCTATCTGTCATTCCACCGTGACGAGGCTTATCTTGGCCCTTCTCTCTGCGTAGTCTGCGCAGGCAGGTAAGATGCCTTACCTATCTACCTACCTAAGTAGGTACCTGTGTACCTATGGCAAGCGCAGAGTGTCTCTCGTCGGCATCCCTGCCTCCCTCCGGCTGGCTGGTTGTCCGTGGAGGTACAACCGGAGCTTACAGGCGGATATTCAGGGACGACGTCCACTGAAGAAAACGCCGCCCCTGCCAACTTTCCCGTGGCGTGGAAGGTTCCCGTCCATCCCATGCTTTTCATCAGCTGGTGAAGCCAGCATCGTCTTACTCAGCTGTCAGCTGCCTACGGAGGCGCCGCTTTCCTTCCTAAATCACCCCAACGAAATCCAATTCGAGCTAGCTACTGCCGACGTCATCCGACCCGTGGCATCACCGGCGCGCATTGCATTCATTCCCTAGGGAGGAGCGCCGGCCATCCTGAGGAAATCCTCAGATCACAGCGACAGAACCGGCCATCGAGTCTCGCTCCTCAACAAACAGCCCGAGACAACTAGGCATCTGCAAAAAAAGAGTCACCCGCTTATCCCCAGATAGTATCTTCGCTCTGCTGCTTGCATAGTCAAGCCATTATTCACAGGACGCACGCCTGTATACACGGAAGGTCCAATCTCCTACGCCATTGGCGTTCTCTTTCATTTGCTTCTCTCAGAGCGTTAGCAAACCATCGCTGTGTCTCTGGTCCGCGTGTCTTCCTGACGCGCACACCCCTCGACTGGCTTGCTGCAATATCATGCGCCTAGGCCCGAAAGACGACACAGCCTGCAGACATGGCTGAGCACCAATCCAGAGTTTCATTTGCCCCGAGCAGCGGCAGCAACACAGATATCTATGGCTTTCCGCCCGAAACCTTCACCACCGAGGACCTGCCCGACTTCGACACAAATTTCCTTGACGATGCCGACCTCGCCGCCTTCGTACACGCTCTCCAAGCCCCCGACCCGTTGCAGACCCCTGACGACACGACATCTCTGCGATCCCCGGGCCTGAGGAGCACCAGCTCACTTGACGTTACTAAGCGAGGGTCCGTCTACGATGATAGAGATGATCCGCAGGCTGTTGCGGCGGCCGCGGCAGCAGCCGCCGGCGAAGTCACGGCGCCTGGTCCGGCGCTGAGCCGCTCCTCCGGCAACGGCGGCGCGTACGGCGGCTCGACGACCCAGCACAACATGTTCATCACGGCGCAGAACGACTGGGCGCCCGTGAACCAGAAGATACTCAAGAGGGGATCACGCAGGCGGAGGAACCGGGCCAAGGGCGCCGCCGAGACCCTCCTAGGCACGCGCACCAAGGATGAGACTCGCGAGGGTATCTTCTACGCCCTGCTCAAGTGGCCGATGCTCTTCTTCGTCGCCGCCTGGCTCTCGGGCTTGGCCATGACGTACCTCTACACGCGGCTGTATATCTGGGTCTACGAGCAATTTGTGACCTGGCGCGGCACGCGGGAGAGGCTTCGTCGGAGCATGCGCCGGACCAACAACTACCGGGACTGGGTCGTGGCGGCCAAGGAGCTGGATAGCTACCTCGACCGGCAGCGGTGGAAGGAGGAGAACGATTTCGCCTACTACGACTCCAAGACGGTCAAGCGGGTGTGGGAGCAGATGCGCAAGTGCAGGCAGCGGGCCGAGGCGCAGGAGAACGGGGAAACCGATGACCAAGGCCAGAACAAGCCCGAAGGCAGGCTCGCTGTCGAGGAGCTTCATGCCCTGCTGTCGGCTTGCGTCAAGAGCAACTTTGTCGGCGTCGAGAACCCTAGGCTGTACAGCCAGACGTATTATGGCACCAAGAACCTGGTCCAGAACTTTGTCGACGAAGGTACGTTTACTCTAACCGCGGTGCATGGAAGCGGTTTACTAACGTTCCCCCAGTTGAGAGAAGCATCAAGTTCGTCCTCAACACGAAGCAGTTGTCGATGGAAGAGAAGCGGTCCATCTTCAAGGGCATGCACACCAACTACGGACGGACAGCCCTTTGCCTTTCTGGCGGTGCGTCGTTCGCTTATTACCACTTTGGTGTCGTCAAGGCTCTCCTCGAGGCTGATCTCCTGCCGGACGTTATCACCGGCACCAGTGGCGGCGCCTTGGTCGCGGCGCTGGTTGCGACCCGTACCAACGACGAGCTGAAGAAACTGCTCGTCCCCGCGCTCGCCCACCGCATCACGGCGTGCCGCGAGACATTCTGGACCTGGATCCCACGCTGGTGGAAGACGGGCGCTCGCTTCGACTCGGTTGACTGGGCCAAGCAGTGCAGTTGGTGGACTCGGGGGTCAATGACCTTCCGAGAGGCCTATGAGCGAACAGGCCGCATCCTGAACGTCTCGTGCGTGCCTGCCGATCCGCACTCGCCCACTATTTTGTGCAACTACCTCACCAGCCCCGACTGCGTCATCTGGTCGGCCGTGCTCGCATCCGCCGCTGTGCCCGGCATCCTCAACCCTGTTGTGCTGATGATGAAGCAGCGCGAGGGGACGTTGGTGCCCTACTCATTCGGCCACAAGTGGAAGGACGGTAGTCTGCGCACCGACATCCCGATCAAGGCACTCAACCTGCACTTCAACGTCAACTTTACCGTTGTCAGCCAGGTCAACCCGCACATCAACCTCTTCTTCTTCTCGTCCCGCGGGTCCGTCGGTCACCCGGTCACGCACCGTAAGGGTAAAGGCTGGCGTGGCGGCTACGTCATGTCGGCAGTCGAGCACTATCTCAAGCTCGACATGACCAAGTGGCTAAAGTTTATCCGGCACGCCGAGCTGTTGCCGCGACCGCTCGGCCAGGACTGGTCCCAGCTCTTCCTGCAGACGTTCAGTGGCACCATCACCATCTGGCCCAAGACGGTGCCGTCGGACTTTTACCACATTCTCTCGGACCCGGACCCGCCGCGGATGGCGCGCATGATCCACGAAGGCCAACAGCGCGGGTACCCGATCCTGAAGTTCGTGGGAAACCGCCTGAAGATTGAGAGGCTGATTGAGCAAGGTCGGCGGGTAACGAGGCCATGGGTCCGGAGGGGCAGCATCGAGACGATCCTGAGCGAGGACGACCTCAAGAGCCTGCTCATCTCGGGCAATACGGACATTGAGGACGAGACGACGGATGCTGAGGGGGAGACGATGTTGGAGAATGAGGAGAATGAGGAGGCTATTGTTGACGAAGAGGAGGAATACAAAGACGAGGGAAGGGGGAGGTACGAAAACGGAGATGAGACGGAGTAGAGCCAAGGGAATGTGTACCTGACGGGGTCTGGTGAGAGATATGATAGCTAATAGAGTATACAAAGAGTCAAGTTTAAGAGCGAGAGCCGGTACAGGTTGTGTAGCATAGCTTGGCGTTTAGTTTATCCATGTGTGAAGGGACGAATACTGCATCTTTGACTGCAGTCTCAAGAAACCGGGGCCCCGGGTCCATTGGGTGGAAGTTGTGCGTTTCTTACAGCTTACAGATGATGGTCACTGACGGGACGAATGAAGACTCAACCATCGAGATCTTTCTGTTGGGGCTGGGGAGAGCACTTTAAGGGGGTGGGAATTAGATATCCGGCGAAAGACGACGGCACTCTGGTCACGGCTTCTAATGTTGTACAGATGCTTATCATTATAAGCGGTGTCACGGACTTGATGGGTCTGTTGTCGCGAGGGCATTCCGGGGGTTGAGTACGTGGCGATCGGCAAGATGGAAAGACTCGACGAGGGCGAACCTCCGAGTCGGCGGATCTGAGCCATTCCAAGCGAAGGATTTCCGATGCCATTGAATGAATGTGCGTCCAATGCCAGCCATATATGCAAGCCGGCCGTTGCCTACTTGGCCGATTGGTACTAGCAAACGACGACAGGTACTCTGTAAGGTAACACAATATTATCCCGCCTGTAGGGTTGCATAAATAACAGTGGAACATCTGAGCTTCCTTCACCTCAACAGGCACGGTAACTACACTATATAGGTAGGCACCTAGGTAGGTACCTGGTAGGTAGGTATATATAGATAATTAGGTAAGCGGACACAGAGAACGTTCAAGTTGGGTCAGGACAGATAATCCATTTGCCGTGCCGGAGGCAGGCGAAGAAGAAAACGGCGGAAGAGCGTGACAGGGGTTGTAAGGTTGGGGCGGTGTGGGGCCACATTGACTGGACTGGACATTAGTACGGGCTGTTCAGCAACAGCACTGAGGGAAGAAAGGAAGGTTCCTTAGTAACCTTACATACATAGGGTGAGTGGTACCTGAGACCCCTGCTCGCCCTTCCGGACACTGTTACCGGTAGTGTGTCTGTCTGTAAACGCACGTACCACCCATTTTATTTCGAGGCCACGATTGTCAAAAGAAAGTGGTGACTGAGCTCTTGCGGACACTTCACCTCCCACTCCAGTTCCTTCCCCTCCACCACCCCAAAGTTCTGATCTGGAAAACCAAACAAGCCAGCAGAAAGAGAGAGCAGAAAGACCATACCCCCCTCTCTTTAACGGCTCCCTTACTGTTGATTCCATTCTCCCCTTCCTCTTTTTTTCTTTCTCTTTCCTCTTGCTTCTGTTCCAGGCCTCCTCAGTTCGGCCCGCGGTAACTCGCTCTTTGAAGCCGTTTTCGTTCCACGGGCTCCAAAAAGGTAGCGAGCGACGTGTCCGGATCCGCGCCCGCGCGCACACCACGCCATCTCGACTTCGACACCAAGCGAACATCACCTTTCCGCCCATTCGCACCGCCCTCCCCGGAGCTCTCGAGCTCGTCGCCACGTCGCCAACATGAGTTCCGACTACTCGTACGACACCGAGGCGCAATTCTACCCTTTTTTCATCCTTGCCATCACCAGCATCGTCACCCTGCCGCTCGGCTACACCCTCATCTTCCCCTCCAAGGACATCGAGGCCAAGGCGCCGCGCATCCAGAGCAATTTCAAGCCCGAGCATGTCGACCTCATTGACAAGCAGCGCAAAGCGTATCAGAAGAAGCAGCGCCGTATTGTGCGTGTCATCGCCGTCCTCTTAGGCCTCGGCGTCATGGTTGGCATGGCCTACCTCATCCTCCACGTCAAGAGCGTCACCCCAAAGATCTGGAATCCCTACGACATTCTCGGCATTTCTGATGTACGTCTGAGTCGTTGCTCTCTGCTCGAGACCGTGACCACAGTGCTAACACACATCCGCCCTAGACCGCCGACGAGAAGACGATCAAAAAGGTCTACAGACAGCTGTCGAGGAGACTGCACCCCGACAAGGTCAAGCCCGACCCGGCCAAGAACGAGACTATCGAGTCGCTCAACAACGCCTACGTCGAGATCTCCAAGGCCTACCAGGCCCTCACCGACGAGGAGATCCGCAACAACTACATCCAGTTCGGCCACCCCGACGGAAAGCAGAGCTTCAGCATCGGCATCGCCCTCCCCCAGTTTATGATCTCCGATGGCAACGGCAAGTACGTCGTCCTCGCCTACACCCTGCTCCTCGGCGTTCTCCTGCCTTACCTGGTCGGCTCATGGTGGTACGGCACCCAACGCATGTCCAAGGACGGTGTGCTCATGGAGAGCGCCAACAATTTGTTCCGCGCCTACGAAGACGAAATCGACGAGGGCGGCGTCATCACTGCCCTGAGCAGCGGCAAGGAGTTCGATAGCGTTCTTCAGGGCGACAAGGCCGAGTCTGGTCTTTCCAAACTCGAGTCGAAGCTCCTCGCCAACGCCGACAAGGCCGGACTCTCCCAAAAGGACAGGCAAGCTCTCGAGGACCTCGACAGCGGTGTGCGCCGGAAGGCTCTGGCCCTCCTGTGGTCCTACCTCGGCCGTGTGGAGCTCGAGGACCAGGCGCTCAACAGCACCAAGTACGAGGTCGCCCCTATCGCCCATGCCCTTACCCGCTCGTTCTCTGCCATCGCTCAAGCCTATGGCAACACCGGTCCTATTTTGGCGGCCTACTCTGCTAGCCAGCACCTGATCCAGGCCCTTCCCCCCAAGGCCTCGCCCCTCCTCCAGCTGCCTCACTTCACTCAGGACATCGTCCGCCAAGTCGAGGGAGGCGACTCCAAAGTTCACGTGTCCCTTCAACAGTTCATGGACTTGCCCGATGAGCTCCGCAGGAACCTGACGGTGCGCAACAAGCTACTGTCCGAGGACCAGTACAAGTCTGCTGTCAGTGTCGCCCGCCAATTGCCCCAGCTCCGTGTTGCCAAGGCCTTCTTCAAGGTTACCGGTGAGCGCTTGATCATCCCCTCCTCCCTGGTCACCCTCGTTGTCAAGGGGCGTATCATTCCCCCTGGCAGCGAAAATGTCCCTGAGATCAACGAGCTGGACCTGGAAGACATTGACCCCCCCGAAGATGACCTTGAAGCCTACCTCGGCCGCAAGAAGAAGACTATCAAGGGCCCTGACGGAAAGCCCATCCCTGTCGACGACAAACCCATCCTTCCCCCTCTAGCCCATGCCCCATACTTCGCCCGCGACCACGCTCCCAAGTGGCATGTTTTCCTGACCGACTCCAAGCAGGGCAAGATGGCTGTCCCTCCCTTCACCTTCACCCAGTTCGACCAGCCCATCTTCGGCGAGGACGGCAAGCCCACCTTTAACATGCAGACCCTCAAGGCCCAGTTCGCCGCCCCTCCTCAAGCTGGCCACTACACCTTTGTCATGCACGTCGTGTGTGACAGCTACGTCGGCTTCGACACCAAGATGGAGGTCACCCTCGTCGTCGAGGAGGCGAGCAAGGCAGCAGCGATGGTTGCCGAGGATGAAATCAGCGAGCCCGACGAAGGTATGTCGCGCCCATCCCCCTAACCACTGGGATATGGCAAGATGCTAACAATGACTACAGATTCGATAGCAGGCCAGATGCAGGCCCTCAAGGGCGGCAGCATACCGGGTACTACCAAGCCCCGCAGGAAAGTGGAGGAGGACTCGGACGAAGAGAGCGGCACCGACGACGACGTCGAGGACGACACGAGCGAGACAAACACCGACACCGAGGACGAGTCATGAGGGAACCTCTTGTTCCACGGTGCCCCCTATTTGCAGGAGATGTATAGAAAGTGATACAAGAAAACAACGGTAGTTGCACAGAGCAGAAGCTTGTGCAAAGGCCCAAATATACCCCAGTCTCATAAACATCCAACCCACCACATACACACAAACATGCACCAAGAGGGAGGGGGCTGCTGGGCCAAAAAAGCGCCCGACTTTGGGTTCTTGTTATTGAGTGGGGGTGGATAAAGTCCACGTACATATGCTATCGGCGTTGATCAGGTTCGTTGATTGTGTGTGGGAAAGGGGAGGAGGAGCGGCGGCGGCGGCGGCGTCCCTCAGTTGCTACATATTAGTTAGCAGTTTTGACGTTCTCTGGTCGGGGTTTCAATTGAATGCATTCCCAGCGTATGGTCTGCTGTCCCTCGTCTTTCTCTTTCTATCCGTCCTTCTCTTGTGTGGTCGGTCACAGGCGACTTCTTTGGTGGACGAGGAGTGAGAGATTTACTTCAAAATTGTTTCAATATATTCGCCCACGACGCAGCCGGGCATGCAATGATGACCCATGTATAACGAGCCAGCCAGCACGATCCGATGACATGGTTTTCAAAAGAACCAGAAGAAAGACAAAACCTAACTAAACGCCCATCTCCCCTAGCATTTGTCCCAAACCGTTGCAAATGCGACACCAACTCTGTACACATACATGTACTTGCTCGGCTCTGACCCCCTCCAAGCAATCCGGGTATTGGGTAGTGAAAGTATCAAGCCCGCCGCCGACTCCTGTCCTGCGTTCTTCCAAACTCCATCCCATTGTCCACCGCCCCGCCTCTTGGCCCCCCCCCCCCCCCCCCCCCCCCCCCCTCCTGGGCCCTCGAGGTATGTCCGTCTACTCTTTCATTGCTTGAAGAGCGTGCGTGAGGGGCACGACGCGCAGACTTCTGCCGCGCTTCAGGCCGGGCGTCTTCTTTGGCATGATGGTTGGGCTCGCCTCGTCACGCCACTTCCGGAACACGCTCTTGAGGTCTTTCGGGATGCCCTCCAGCACCACTGTTGAGACGGGAATGAAGGGACGGTCTTCCATGCCACTGGCCAGGATGGCATATTCTTGCGCGAATTCGAGGGCGTTGCGGAAGGAGCCGTACTGACTCTGCGCCATTTTGCCGACGATGATGTACATTTCAAAGAATGCATCCAGCACATAGATACCCGAAGGGTCCAGGTCGGCTTGAGTGAAAGGGCTGATTTCGTAGACCTGGCCATATTTGTTAGTCTACAATCAACAACCCGTAGTGAAGAGACTTCTTACCTGTTGAGCTGCGGATGCGTCTGAGCGGAACAGTCTCTGGCAGTACTTGTCGTAGTTGGACTTCAGGCGCCAGTGGTCCGCGGAATGCGGCTTCGTGCCATCATTGAAGATGGCCCAAAAGGTGTCCGGCTCGCTGCCGTCGTCGATTTCCAGGAGCTCGCCCATCAAGCTCAAGTCCATACCTATGAGACGGGCGCAGCTCAGCTCGTCTACATCACTGCCCCTGCCCTTCCAGAGATAGCATTTTCCCGATTGCGTGATTAGGAATGGGAATCCAGAACAGAGACTCGTGGACGAAAAGTCAACCTCGTCGAACACGACCTGGCCGAGCATGCGGCGACCGCAGAGCATGCTGGGTGCCAACGAATCATACTTGGCATTGGTGCCACGGCGGACGATGATCATGCCGCCAAGAGCCATGATGAACTCTGGCGTCTCTCTGCCCTGACGCATCTTGATGACTTTCCCGCCGAGTGAGCGAGCCTCACGGCTGACGAACAGAGCAGCGTCTTCGACGGTGGCGTCCGGTACCTCGTCGCCGATCCAGAAGCATACCTCCGTCTCCCTCTTGCCAACCTCGTTGATGAATGCATTGGCGCAAATGTACATCTCCCCTTCAAACAGGATGCGCTCATTGTGTGCTGACACGGGAATCTTCTTGCCGTCACCGGTAATCTGAAAGAGTCTGGCGCCTTGGCTTTGAATCTCGCGAACACGGGGCTTGTTCAACAACACCTGGGTAGTATCGAGACGGTATTCTCTCTGCGGACGCTGTGTGCCAAAGAAGTCATCTAGCAAGGCCGAGACGTCGGAGCTTGACTTGGATAGGGATCGGACGGGCGATACGGGGGTTGTTGGCGATGTTGGCTTCGGTGGGTTTGGCAGAGGCCTTGCGGAGCTCCCCAAGGGAGTGCTGGTCCTTGGGGCCGGAGATGTAGGAGTGTCAAATCGCGACCTTGTCTCGAGAGGCGGCGATTGGACAACCGAGCCACCAAACATCGCCGCGGCATCCCTGACCGAGACAACCGGTTCGCTGTCGACTCTTTCATTCGACTTCTGAGGTGAGCTGGGTCTCGACAGTGACCGGCCAAAGGTCCTCAAAGGTGCCACGTGGGGGCTGTCCATTTGATCGTTAGGGGCCGGTGATCGAACGGGCGACCGCATGGGAGATCTCGGAGTGGGGTCTGGCAAGGGTCGTCCAAATGTCCGGGCAGGGGATGAAGGCTCTTCCACCTTGTCAGGAAACGACTTTTTTGCAGGACTCGGTGTCGGCTCAGGTAAGGGCCGTCCGAAAGTCTTGACAGGAGCAACCTCCTCAGTCTTCTGAGGCGGGGGGCTGAAAGTCTTCTCAAAGACTGGCTTGGGCTTGATGCTGGGCGTTGCGGCCGGGCTCTCCCTCCTCAGCTCCTCCCTCTTTGGACTTTCAATCTTGGGTTCCTCTCTGCTTGGGCTCTCGATCTTTGTGCTCTCCCTCCCGGGGCTCTCGGGCCTCGTAGTCTCCTGGTTCTTTTCCTGAAAGAACATGGACACTCTCTTCATGTCCAGCTTCTTGGGTGAAGTGGGTTGAGCTGTTGGCTCGATAGGCTTCTCCTCGAATTGTTTTATCGGGGAAGATTGGAGCTTCATCGTCGGAGACCGAGACCTGCGCTTTGAAACTGGCTCCTCTTCCTTTGCGGGAAGGATAGGTTTCTCGGGAGACGCTTCGACAACCTTCTCAACAGGAGCCTCGGCAGATTTTCCAAAGGGCTTGAATGGCGCTGGCCTGTTCTTGGCAGCTGCTTGAGCAGCTACTTGGGCCTGGATAGACACCGGAGCATCCGTTTCGAGACTCTTCTTGGGCTCCTCAGTGGCACGAGACGGCTCTTCCCTCGCCGGCGAGGCCCCGGCTGAGCTTGGCTTCGGCTCATTCACCGACTCTGTGGCGGGAGGACCAGCAGACAGACCCTTGGAGGACGGAGCCTTTCTCTTCGGGCCGCGAGCACGTCCCTTAGTCATGTGCGTAAGCTGAGGTCCCGGAGTCGTGGGCTCGGTTGCGCCGCTGGATTCACCAGCCTTCTCTGTGTCGCGTCCTCCATTGGCAGCCATGAGTGGAGGTCCACGAGCCAAAAGTCCCGCGAGTGCAGGATTGAAGCGACCCGCCAAGCCACCGGCAGCGGCACGTCCTTGGAGGCGGGCAGGAGGGGCGCTGGTCTCTTTCTGAGGAGTTGGCGTCGTGGACCTGGGCTCTGTCGGAGAATGGACGCCGGGCAAGCTGTCCGTAGGGGGCTTGACCAGAGGGGAACGGGGCAAATGCATGGGCTCGTTCGACTCATCCTTGGATACAGACTTTGATCGTTCACTGACAGATTTGCGGTGTTCGATGGCGGAAGGCAATGTCGCAGCTGACCTGCCCGAGACTGATTTGCTCAGCGCATGTCTCTTCAACAAAGCTTCGGGGACTGGGCTCTCGGATGCATTAGACTTTGTTCGAGCGACGCCTCTGCCTTGGGACTGGGCAGCTTTGAAGTCTTCCTTCTTCTTCAGGATCGCCTCCTTGAACTCGTCTTTGCGCTCGCTCGGCTTCGGACCGCCTGTGATATTCAAGGCTGCTTTGCCGCGCGAGATGTTTGATTTTAGCTCGTCCGGCGCAACATAGTTTTGCGTCTTCGTCCGGCGGAGGTTACCAAAGACACTCTGTAACTCATTGACCGGATCACTGGGAGACACACCGTCTCCCGAAACGTTTCGAGATTTTAGACCACCTCGGAAGTCCTTCTTTGGAGGGGTCTCGGGCTTGACTTTGGCCACGGCAGGGCTGTCTGTGATGGGGGATCGCTTCGGGATTTCCACGGGAGCAGTAGTCTCTTCCGGCTTGTCTTCGCTCGTTGGGCTTTTAATCATGCTGCTGCGGATTCCTGGGCTGCCGATGCTGCCGCCCGTCTTGTGAGTGTTCACAGGGGTGTAGATTCCCTTGAGTCCGCTAACGGATGATTTTGCCTCGTGGCTGCCCATCGGAGTCGACCGCATTAACCCGCCAATGTTGACTTCATGTTTGTTCGACGCTACAGAACCGCTTCGACCAAGATCGACACTGGGATTGGCAGCCTTCTGCGCCTTGGCTTTGTTGAGCTCGACCATCCAGGCTGGCTGGTTGGGCGTGGATGGCGGCTTAGGTTTCGGTGCTTCGGGCTTGTTCAGTGCCGTTTCTAGCCAGCTTGCCTTCGTTGGACTCCATCTTCTAGCGTCCATAGTCTTTGAAGGGCTGGATGGCGGCGTCAACTTCTCCTGTTCTTCTTCTTTGGCGTCTGGCTTGGCCTCTGACGGTGGTGCTGCGGCGGGGGCCTTGGGTGTGGTCTCGGTCTCATCCTGGTGCTCCTGATTGCTGTGGCGTGAGGTGGGACGAGACGAAGGTCGGGAGGCAGGGCGAGAACGCGAACGAGCGTGGGATGAACCGGTAGTCGTAGCAGTACTGTCGCGAACGAACATGCTCTGAGGGCGCGATCTAGGCTCACCGACTCGGCTCGAGGCAGCCGAATCTGCGCGCACAAGTCCGGGAGGCGACGTTACGCTCCACCTCTTGACACTATCTGACCTCTTCATCATGGCACTCTGAACAAAGCCGCCCATGCCCTTGGTAGGCGAGACGGGCCTCGTGGGTGATGCGCGACCCGACCCCGACGACATGACTGGCATCCGTTGCTGCGCAGTGGTGTCATTCTCGGGAGAGATCTCAGCCGGAGGGTCCAGCCTCTGGGCGCTGGATAGAGAGAGGGGAGAGCCAAGCCTGTTTTCCTTGGTAGGGCTCGAGTGTTCGGGGTACAAGTCGGTGGAAGAGCTGCGGCTCAGGCCTGGGAGCTGATGGGCACGCATGGACGACATGTCGGTGGTATCGGTATCCTCCACCTGCGTCTTGCGGTTGGCAGCCGATACAGCACTTGCACGGTCGGCCGTCTGACGGAACCAAGCAGGATCTTTGGAACCCAATGCCTGAGAGATCTGCTCCCTAGAAAAGGTCTGCTCGGTAGCGGAGGAGGGGTCCGACGTGGGGTTCGGTGAGGTTCTGGCCGCATTCTCTGCGGCGACAACGGACAAGGGACGACTTTTGGATCGATCCGAGTGCTGAGAGTTGGGACGTCTCTGCCACGACAGAGGCCGGGCTCCTGGTACACCGCCAGTAGGAGAGGTCACGCTCGACCGCTTATTATCAGCGTCGAAGGGGGAATCGTTTTCCTTGGTGGGAGAGGTCGAGACTCTTTCCATGGTATCGGGAGCCGGGCTGCCACGGGAGCGAGGGCGAGGGCTGCCGGTGAGTTCAAGGCCAGGAGATGACAGCCTCAGGTCATCGGGAAGCTGTGTAGTGTTGCCTCGAGAGGGCGGTGGTGTGTTGGCCGGGGATGACTTTTGAGGAGAAATGGATCGAGCGCGTTCTGTCAACAGTTGTTAGAAGGGATGATTCGAAAAACAAATCAAATCAGATCAAAAGAAACTGCGGCAAAGCACAAGACGACGTGCGCAAGGAGATGGAGAAGAAGACCAACGGCCAAAGCAAAACAGAAGATTGCGAAGTGATAGTTCCCTGACGGCGCAAGGTA
The DNA here is from genome assembly GCF_030913465.1 of Colletotrichum navitas. Classification (NCBI taxonomy): domain Eukaryota; kingdom Fungi; phylum Ascomycota; class Sordariomycetes; order Glomerellales; family Glomerellaceae; genus Colletotrichum; species Colletotrichum navitas. Next base: position 21,198 of record NW_026850612.1, on the reverse strand, counting down.
GGAAAACAATGGGAGGCCGTGGGTGGTTTGTGGTTACTGGGAGAGGATGTCAAGGCGTGGAGGCGTCGCTCGCGTCCTGCCCAGTGCGGAGGCCGTCCCGTCAGTAGCTCAGCTTTCTGGTCGAGGGCAAACTGAATCTGGACATAGCACGGCACCAGCACGAGCGCAAGCAGGCGGAATGGCACGACAAGACGCGGATTGGGATTTGTGCCTTGACCACACTGGGAAAAGAAAGCACATGAAGAAGGCAGAGGGGGGCAGAGAAAAAGAGCAGAGACAAATAGATGCAGGGCGAGGTATGGAGCTGAGCAGTGAGGGAGGGGGACACGAGAAAGACAAAGACGTACCAGCGCGACGGGCCTGGCGTTCCCTCTTCTCCTGCTGAATCTTTTCGTCGAGTTCGCGTTGGCGGGCGTCGTCCTCCTCGGTGCGGCGAGCATTCATCTCCTTGACATCTTGCAAAAACTTGGAGACGTCGTCCATGGCTTGTTCCGACATGTTGAGACGGGAGGTAGAGTCATGACACGATTGCGGAGTGGGGGAGGAACGGAAATGGGCTTCTGTATACGCAGGATTCCCCCCGGTTGAAGCGTATTTCGAGGCAGGGTGGTCAAGTAAGGAAGTGAGGTCTTTGTTGGAGAAGGATATGTTGGCTACTGTTTTCTCTCTCTCTCGCGTCCGCCCACGTTGGGGACTTGGGTCTGCGGCGTTGGCGGTGGGAGGGCGATGGGGACGGGCCGGGATGAATTGGGACGGGTCGAGTGAGGTGTACTTCGTACCTTGCGTTCGTCACCTTTGGATTGGATGAATGCCGCTAAGAGCCTAGCGGGGTGGGTGGAGGCAGCAGCTCAGACAAGGAACCCAAGGTGAGGTAAGGCAGCCGCCCAAGTAGGGTGCAAGGAATCCAAGACCTGGACTGGTATTGCTGACGGGGTCTGGATCCTCAGTCTCCTTTACTTTGGGGACAGCTTGTAAAGGAAAGAGAGAAGGACGGATTGGACGGGGCTCCAAGTGTCCGAGATGAGGTGACAAGTTCTGGGTAGCAGCAGTGAATACGACAGCCGGTGGATCTGGTGATTGTTTTTTTTGTTTCGTTCGGGGGGTTGTTTTGTTTGGAAGAAATTCGGTTGCGAGGTCAAGGTACCTATCTAGGTAAACAGATAAGCTACAGATAAAGCACCCACAAGAGGCACATTTTTTACTCGGCTGACTTCTTCCCTAGGAGGCCGACGGAAGCAGGTTTTTTGTCTTTCTTTGTTTTTATTGTTTTCCTTTCTTCTGGAGGGGCCGCAGCCGCAGCAACGAAAGCCAGGGCGGAAGCCAATGCCCCCCCCCTTTCCCTCCCCAGATGTTGCTGTTGCCGCTCTACTGCTGTCAATTATTGTTGTTGTGTTCGCACGTACGATGTACATACCTACCTAGTAATGTACCACTGCGGTCGTGCTGCTGTTGCTATAAACACACAGGTCAATTGGGCAGACTGCATGTCAGGCTGCATGTCAGGGACCATCAGACTTAGCGCAGCATCCAATCAAATCGCAGAGTGCATTTGGAACAGATGCGATGTTAACAATTTTTGTCGGGGGCTCTCACTGGAATTGTTCTCCCCTTGTTCTTCAACGACGCCTAGGTCTTCCGATGATGCGCCTCCTCGAATCCGGTATTCGGGCTCTTATGCCTCGAGCTGTCTGGCACTGATGGAGATAGGTGTAGCCAAACGCAGTGCAGCTGCTCGTCTCAGCTCAGCCCACCCCTACCTATCCACGATGGTGTCATAAAGAAATGGGCACAAAAACAACCGAGGTACGTACCCCGTTCCGAAATGCACTTGCAACCCCCCTACCTGTCTCACATTGCGGGTGGATTTCTTACCTGAAGTCGGACGCACTATGACCTTTTCGCCATTCGAGAGTCATCTCACTGGCCCATCTGCGCCGTTTCAATCGCATCGTTTCAAACCACCATTCCCCAAGGATTGATTCGCGCACTCGGCTTCGTAGACTCTGGAAGACACCAATTCCTCCACGGCATTTGGCAGCAGTGCTGATGACTACCTATGCTGCGACCCAGGCGCACAGGGGGCCGGCCTGCTAACTAATCCAACGCGTAGTGTGCCACCACAGGCAGCGTGATGTGGCGTGGACTAGTCCCCCTTTCATCATTCTCCTTCTGGGGCATTGTTCGCCCAGCGGGGACCTGGTTTTAAGCTACAAGACGCAGTGGACCACATCACCGCATACACGCGGGAGCCGCCCCCTCATTCTTAGCCTCATAGATGCAGTATACTGGTGTATTGCGATGCGAGCACTGGGATGGCATGAGACCTCTGATTCCTCTCGCCTGCTGTCATCAACTTTGGCATACTTGGCTATCCCATCTATTTGTCACCCGTTGCACGGCGTCGATCCCGCTCCTCGAGCCCGTCGTGGACCTTTGAATCCGGTCCTTTCCTTAGATCGTCTCTCCAGGACATACATCTTGCAATTCTCATCGTTGGTTCCTTTCCAAACACGGCGGCCGTCATTCCCGGGTTCACCTCTTGTGGGCACCCCAGTTTCTCACGGCACGCGCGGGACCTGACTAGACGGGTGGCTGGGATATCCTTCAATTGCTGACTGAGGGCGAACGTGGTCTTCTGGCGTGAATCGGCTAGACGCCGCTGTCATCAAAGCCTGAGCCCCGAGCTCTTAGTACAGAAAGAGCCTCTTTTTCGCGTCGTCCACCACCCAAGCCAGGCCTTCCTTGAGGTTTGTGCCCGTCATGGCACTGCAACGTAGAATATGCCAGTGATGCGTTCGGATTGCCTCCAGCTGCAGTCCCTGTAAGATGGAGACGTCAGTCAGATGCCCAGCACCTCGTTGAGGGCGTGTCTGGATTCAAACCTGGAGGATCTCCCGTTCGTCCATGCATCCGTTGACGTCGGTCTTGTTGGCAAAGACGAGAAGACTCGCGCCGGATAGCCTCTATAAATCGAGGTTAGCACCGACAGACCGCACCGCTTCCATGCGCGCCCTCGGGTGGGCGAACCTCTTCTTGTAGGAGGCCATGCAGCTCCTCCCTACAATCTTCGATTCGCAACCGGTCCGTCGCGTCAACAACCCAAATCAACGCATCTGTCTTCTCAAAGTAATTGCGCCAGTATGAGCGTAGTGTCTTCTGGCCTCCGACATCCCCTGTTCTGGTCAGACAGCTAGCTTCATAACGTCATTGTGCAAGGCATACAGATGTTCAGCTTGTATCTGGGACGTCATTAGTGCCCGCACTTGATAACTGGAAAGGGCGATCAGATACCCGTCATAGTCGATGGTTTTGATTATGAAACCCAAAGTTGGGCTTACGGTGTTGACATCTTCGCCCATAATCTTCTTGACTATCGTTGTCTTCCCAGCGTTGTCCAGGCCTCTACCCTATAACATCAGTAAAACCTGGGCCACAGGCAAATGGGTAGCCACTAACAGCATGAGGATACGCATCTCTTTGTCCTTAAGACGTGCCTTTCTGAGGATAGACAACATCTTGGTAGTACTCTAAAGACTGCTCGAGAGAGTGTATCTCAACTACAGCTTCAACGTCGGGAAGCCTGGTTTCTCGGGTTAGTCATTGTGCTGTACTGGGCCTAGTGCGATGCACAGGTGCTGGTGCTCCAGCGACGCTACCTGATGGATAAGCAATGAAGAGGGCACGTGACCCTCCCCCGCATTAGTGTTCGGCCTCGGGTGCCCGCCAGCCATCTCACCGACCTCACCGAGATCGCTCACCAGGGTCACAGTATCAGTCAAGGTTCTGATGATTTACCAACTTGCCATATGATTCTGAAGGGAATTTGGCTTAGTTTTAATCAATATAAAGGGGCAGTTTGACGCTGATGTTATGGTAATTGCGGCTATGAGCAACAATGTAGACAATGACATGTTGAACAGTGAATACATTGTAAGTAGGAGTCATCTAGGACGGGGACGGTTGTGTACCATACAAATAGTCATTAGTGACAAGATAATTCCAAAAGACCAATGCTATGGATGACACAGGGTTTTTTTTTCTTTCTGTTGGCGGAACACAAAACCGCTAGGCAAGCACGGCCGACGGGAAAAGCTGAGGGAGAAGGGAAACAATAAATAGGGAAACAACAAAAAGGGAAACGGCCTACCTCCTCCGGACTCTCATTCCTGCCTCTTCTGACTGGGTAGTCTTAGGGTACGTATTTGATTCTACTTCGTTGAGTATTCATCCTTCGCCCTCATCACAAAACATCCTTGTCCGTACGCGCCATGGCCTGACTGTCGTGGCCAGTCTTCATCTACACGAGGAAACATATCAACTATTCATACTGCAACATAGTTGCAGATGATATCCATGTCAGTCGTCCCGAAGTGAGCACCTTCTCAATATTTGCTGCGATCCACGGTGCTCCTTTCAGCACGCAAAGCTAACACTTATTTGAGGCTCAGAAACAGCGCAAACTTGTGATCTCCGTTTCTATTCTTCCACACACCACAGAGAATCAGTAAACAGACCAATTGGTGACAGTTACTGACTGAAAAAGTTCTCCTAAATCCTTCAACGGAACCGCCTCCAGCCCCGAGGATCAACGACCCGCTTTCCAAAACGAAAATAGCGATATAATTACAGGACAACCCCAACGTAGGAGTTCCGGAACACGCCAACTGCTTTTCTGGGCAGCTGGCAAGTGTTCTCAGGAATAAATTCGATACGAAACAAAACAAAAGGAGCCATGACTTCTAATTTTTCCTTGCAACAAACTCGGGCAGTGGAGTATATACCACCCCACAAGCGCAGCCTTGACTCCAAGCTCAGGGTCGAGGTCCCACGCACCCTTCCCGATAGCACCAAGAAATTGGCTCCTTTGACCCCAATGACTCTCAAAGAACTTTCCAAAAGACAGGGTGTGGCTGATAAATCCAAGAAGAGCCACCCATCCATGAATGTCAGCGTGGATGATGAGGCTACGTCTAGCCATGGGGATGGCTCCAGCCGTTTTAGTAATTCCTTTGACAAGACAGTAGACTCCGTCTCTGTGGGACCAATATCCGGCTTCTTACATACCTGGATCGATACACTGTCTTCAGATTGCGTCACCTCCTTTCTTGACGAAGTTGAAAACCACCACAACCATGACGTTGACACCACGAATGGACAGCTTTTGGAGAAGATCGAGCAACCAGACACCATCGTCAACATTGAGGAGGAAGCACTCATGAAGCCGGCAATGTTGCACCGTCGTCGTGACTGGACGAGCAATCTTGTCATCCATCGCGAGATTGCCATTCGCAAGAGCCTGATGCGTCGACAGCAAGAAGAGAGGAAGCGCGAGCGTTTCAGCCTGCCTGCGCAGGATACGCAGGGGTGGGAGCCAAAAGAAGACAGGCACGATATCAATATTCGTAGAGGATCTATATCAAACGACAAGAAGCTGCTTGTCGATTGCGTCTTGCGTCCGGTTCGGCTCGAAGATGCGGTTGGATGCGCCGAGGCCTACAATGCGGCCGTGGTCGACCATGACCACCAGGCGGTCGACACCAGCCCAGTCTCAGCTGAGAGGTTTGAGTTCATCATACAAGAATGCCTGCACGAAAAGCTGCCCTTCGTCGTTGCAGCTAAGCAGAAAGTTGATCTGTCGGATGCCAAGAACTGGCCGTCTCTAGACGCTTATCGGCAGTACATGAGATGGAGGCAGTCGCAGCCGGAAGAGGACGAGCCTACTGAACACACCATATGTGGCTTTGCTTTCCTTATGCCATACGAACGAGGAATTTGTGGACTCAGTGGCACTGCTTGCCCCGCAGTCAGGGCAACCGTCTTCGTTCGCCCGGATCGCCGACGCGGCGGTATCGGCAGCGCACTTATCCATCAGATCCTCACGCAGACTTCGATCCTGTACTATGGAAACGGTGCCAAGTACAAGTGGGAAGACCCTAGTCACGGCGATGACTCCTTTCGCACGCCGGGTTTCCGCAATGTACACCGTAAGTCTCGCATTATCTTGGGCAGCATCATCCTGTACTCCGCAGCTAACACCTAATGACAGGCATCATCTGTCACACCATGGAAAAGAGCGAGGGCAACCAGAGCCTCAAATGGATGGATGAATTTATGGCCTCACTTCAATTCGAAAAGTCCGGTCGTATAAGCCAAGTCTATCGGGTTGACACTCCACATGGCGTTGAGTGGTACGATCAAATCGTTTGGCAACACTGGGCAAACAGAATCGATAGTGTCCGCACCCTGTACATGGGAGACGAGTCCGAGTGTTCATACGATTATCCAGGAAAACCACACGCTCCTGACTACCAGAAAGTCCAGCTTCCTCCCGTCGTGGGAGAAGAGTTCGGCTACGGTTCAGACCACGACAGCGATGATGTCTTTAGTCACTAAGCCTTTCACTTTCGCAACCAAGCCCACCGATTGAGCTGCACCGACACACCCATCGGGGTTCTTGGGAGTCCACTCCAGTGTTGCTATACGTGAGGCCGCTTGCTCAGACTGCTACGATGTTTTCAAGGTAAGCCCCTATCAGAAAATCAGCCCGGAAGCCGTTTTCAGAGCTAACAGTTTCACAGTATAGTAAAATCTCCGGAAGCCGACAGCCCACCAGACTGAAACGAACGGAATCCTTTTCTATTCGCGTCATCTTTCAATGCAGGATCCCTATTGATCATCTTCCTTGGGGACACTGTTGGACATTGACGCCGGATCAAGGAGGCGAAGTCTCCGCCTCTACGGACCATCTCAGAATGGTGAACCTCTAAACTCTGCTCCTCTCTAACCCTTTCCACTTTGCAGTTTCGGAGGATATGTCGAATTTGACAAAAAAGTTGGCCAGACCGAGCCAGTTAGACTACGTCATGCTCATGGTTGGACGGATTTCTTGGTCACGGGTCTGGGACAGAATCCCGGGAAACCAAGTGCAGTTACTGATGCCTGTCTTTGTAATAGAAGAGTAAATAGTTCACTATCCGAATTTACACATCAAGGGAACCCGTGGAGTTGCCGGGTGACATGGCTGAGATTGACTGTACCAACTACGACAAAGGAACGGACATATGGACCTACCGTCTACCTACATTTTATTTCTTTCAACCCCCTAACGCCAAGTAAAAAAAAAAAAAAAAAAAAAACGACTATGCGCACCGAAACCCTGATCATTTACCTGGGCAATCCGACGCTGCTGATGGAGTCTTGTGGCCACACCGTCGAGACGTCGCTGGGCGCGACAGGGCCCCTCGCCCGCAACCAGCGGCGAACCTCCTCCGGGGTCAGGGCCGGGGGCGCTTCGGGAACTGGGGGCGATCCAGGCTGCGGACGAGAGGTCAGAGGCCGGATATGGTGAGGAGGAGGAGAAGGAAGAGGAGGAGGGCTGGGTCTCCGCCCGTAGAACTGCCGACGTCCCGAGGGCGGAAGGGGCTTGGGCTTCCGCTTATTTTCGTAGTGCTCCGTGAAAGTCGGCCGCTCGACGATCTCATCCTGCTCCCCCCCCCTCAATGCCTCCTCATGGGTCGCAGGCCGGTGCGGATGGCCGGGCGGGACTGGGCGGGGATGGTAAGGAAATCCTGCTGGAGGTTGGTCCTGTATCAGGGGCCTGTCATCCTGAGGTCGGGCGTAGGGGTTACTTACAGACGCGTCTGGGCGCAAGCGGTGCGAGTGATCACGCCTGGCCAAGTCTGATGATGGTGCAGATGGAGGGCGGGCAGCAGCGAGAGACACGTCGGTTCGCGGAGGGTGGGGCCGGGCTGGTCCGGTGTCTGTGTAGAAGCTGCTCGGTGCTGCTACGTTTCCATACCCAGTGTACGGTTGAGGGGAGAGGGGGACCTCGGGACGCAAGGGGACAGGTTGAGCCGGTTCGTGGTTCGAAAAGACACTGCTGGTGGCTATGTTACGGAAGCGATTGCTAGCTCGGGACTCGTCTTGTAGCATTGCCGGAGGCAGGGAATCGGAGGGCGGCTCCTGTGCTGGCCCAGTCGAGGACGACGGTATCGCAAGCTGCGGGCTTGTCAGTGTCTGCATGGCGCCGTTCGAATCCGCTCCTTCCCAGATTGCCTCTCGATCGGAGGAGTCAAACTCTACTCCTGTTGCAAACGCTTGAGGTTGGAAGGCGCAAGGTTGGACATTGGGGCTGTCAAAGGCAGGATGCACCGAGGCGCGGTCAAAAGCATATGCATTGCCATTTTCACTTGCCATGTGTTTGTAAAATCCACTTACATCGTCTTGCCACGGCTGGTTGCCGCCATCAGCATCGGCAAACGGATCATCCTCCCTAGAGGCATAGCTCAGTTGGCTCGATGTGCATGGCCTCTCAGCGGCAAATTGCTGAGAGCCATTGGTAGATGCCGTGTTGCTCGACAGAGTCGGTGTCCAGAGTTCTTTGCGTTGCCGCCTAGCCTCACGCCTTTGATGACGAGCCACTGCGATCTCTCTGCGTACGGCTCGGATCTCCTCGGCCAAGGACGCGCTCTGCTGGCTGACCGAGTTTTGTGTTTCGCGTGGGAAATGTGTAAGCCAGGCCTCCACGATCCTTTGGAGCACTGGTTTCACGGTATTAGTCCGAGCAACCAAGTGGGCCCAGAGGTCACCGAGGAACGCATGGCGAGACCCCATGGCGGACAAGATGCAAGCTTCGCACTGGGACGCGACCCTTTGTAGCGTGCCCGGCGGGCGACCGAAGACCACCTCGAAAGTCGATGGGTCCACCCATAAGGCTTGGACTGCATCTAGGCGATGAATAAACTCCTGTATGGATAGAGGGTATTGTATATTCCTGTCGCCTCTGTCCCGGCGTAGTCGCTCAGTCTCTTTGGTCATCTCTTTCGTAACAAGAGCGAAGAGCGCATGGATTACCCAGGGGTTGAGGCCTCGGTGGGTTGGACAGAGCACAGCTGCTTGTGGCGTAAATGACAGTTGGTGTTTCTCGCTGATGCTCATCAGGCCACGCTTGACCATGTTGACTACATTGAGGTTGTCGACCCTTGGGCGGAGGCAGTCGCTAGGAAGCTCACGCATACCCTTTTCCTGATCTTCAAGCCAGTGTTTGGGGGGATGAGCGGTGCTATACCGTTGCGGTAGATAAAGGTATCGGGTCAGCTTCCTGACGGCCACGTCTGACAAATCGTGAATGCATTGAAATTGGGTAGGCTTTCCAGCAGGTGCTGGTGCGGGTCTAGGAGATCTGGTCCACATTGAAATGCCTCTGCTCCCGCTTCGTTCTTGAAATACACCAGATGTCGTTGATGTCGCGACTGGTTTACTCATCCTAACCAAGTAGTGGCTATATAGGATAGACACCTATTTCTATAGTCGATTCGCAAGAAGATGATGTTGTCGGCGAATAAGCCCGAACTTTGTAGTTGTTTCTTTGAGCCTGGCGCAACCGAGAACAACAAGCTGGCCTTATTTCAAAACAGACAATGCAATCCGGTCATGCTGTTGAGGCAGACAAAATAGCATTGAGATGACAATGCAAAATGCCAATTTGCTTTGACGAAACTCTTCCTCAGTTTCACCCCAAGAAAGAATCGCCTATATGCCTTATTCACAACCTGCAGCTCGACAGAGTCCAGGCGTTTTGCCACGGATACTAGGCCGTTGGGATCAATCTACACTGCTGTTTTCTGTAGTCGCTGCCCTTGCACGGGATCACGTAGGAGATCCAGATTATCCTTAGTCATGGCAGCACACACGGATCGAACCGGCCAGCTGGGGTTGGACCTAGAGAGCTGGTGTAAGCACGCGCTGATAGAGCACCAACGACGATCCTAGAATACGACTTACACACCCGGATAAATTCTTCTCAAGTCGGGGAACCAGAACTGCAACATAAGTCGTTGACTTGCCCATAATAAGCCGGCCTTTCTTCCAGTCGAGGTCATCGATCAGAGGTCACTCCTGATGGAGCTGAAGGGATTTCTGGCGAGCCAGATAAGCTCGCGGAGGTCAAGAGGAATCGCTCTATTGGGCCTGGCGATGAGGCGTAGCGTCTCGATGAGAGAGACGTCTTTTACTAGCAACGCTGTTCTGGGCGTGGCTCGACCGACCATGCTACCTCTTCGTGTTGCTGCTAGCTCGCTTGAACCATCCCGCGTAACACAACCCAAAGGAAAACAAGTCCACTTCCCATCAAGCCTGCTATTAAGAGGCAGAACGAAGCTAGCCTCTGATGCGGCGCATGCCAGAAAATCTCAAGTTGCACGAGCGCCATGCCCATTCATACCCACCCTCTCCCATCGTACAGACCTGATATCAAACGGCTCAACTCCCATACCATGCTCGACTTTGTTCGTTATAGACGTAAAGGTTTGAAAACAGCAAAGTTGATAGAATCATGCGTGGTACCGGTGATCTTGTTCCTGTCTCATTCGTTCCAGGCGAATCTTAGCGGCTTCAGTACCATCGTCCGGTGTTGCAGGTTCCTTGAACCATGGATGCTGCAATGCCTGCTTCGCCGTGATGCGGTGCTGGGGGTCGTAGACGAAGATCTTCCGGAGGAGGTCCAAAAAGTTTTTGAAATAGGTCGTGTTCGAGGGGATGATATCCTGAAAGCGGTCAGTGGACCAGCGTTTCTCTGCTTTCCCGCGAGTGTAAAAAGCTTACCTCTAGGCGTCTCATTGCCTTGACAAATCTCTTAGAAGCCCGTGTCGTCTCCGGTGTGGGGTAGTCGAGCTTCAGTCGTTTGAAGTACCTGTAGAAAACGGTTAAAACCAAACATGGCTGGTTCAAGCGGGGCGTCTTACTTAGAGGCCGGGTTGCCGCCACTTCGGGTAGCCATCTTGTTGACGGCCTGAACAAGACTAGAGTCTATTCTCTGACCGACGACCATCTCCATCATGGCAAGGTGTTCGAGGTTATCGTGAGTTTGGAAGAGAGCGTCGCCAGTGAAGAACTCGACTAGAATGCAACCAATACTCCAAATATCACAGGGAAAGGACCATCCGAGACCCAGAATAATCTCCGGCGCCCGGTAATGGCGAGTGGATACGACTGAGCTGTGGTATTCATCCTGGAAAGTGGCAGAGCCAAAGTCGATGAGTCGAATCTCGGTGTCCAACAGAACTCTGCGTTGGTTGGCCTGACGGTTTACGGTTGTGGATGAGGAGGGTATCTTCCTGTTGTAGGTAAATGTTTGGTATGCGCTGTCACACAAAAGAATGTTCTCGGGCTTCAGGTCGGTGTGGATGAGATTAAGATCGTGGAGAACTTGTAGGTTGTCAGCAGTAGTCTTGCGTGCATTTTAGCAGCATTGGACTTACAGGCGACGCTGGTAAAGAGCTGGCGAGCGAAACTCTGAATCTGGCTGTTAGGGAAAGGAACGAAGCTGTTGCTTTTTAAAAAATCAAAGACACTCTGTCCAAGGAGGTCCATGACAATGCAGATATGGCCGCGGTAGTCAAAACAGTCACGCAAGTGAATACAGCGGTTACGGTTCTCGTTGTCATTCTCCTTCAGCGTGGCCAGGACTCGGAGCTCGATTCGAGAAGCATCTCGGTACTTCTGCACCGATCGGATGATCTTGATCGCAACAGACTTGTTTCTGCGTCGGTCTCGAGCCTGGACGACCTTGCCGAAGGTTCCTTGCCCAAGTAGTTTGACCATTTGGTCTGTGGCAATCGTTAGCAGTCTGAATCCACCGATACTACGTGGATAAATGATCCTCACATTCTTTTGTCAGGTCTGCATCGGGGACAACAATGTAATGTCCGTCATCATCGTCAACCTTGGCGTTCTTGTTGTAGCCGTTCTGTGACAACGTCAGCAAATGGGTCAGACACGTGAACGGTGGGACAAAGCATACATCCTGGACCACTCGTACGTGCACGTCGGAGGCCTTCTTGGGGGGGTAGGGAGGAGGCTTATAGCTGACGAATGGATCGGTAAGGCCTTCGACCTCTCTCTTCTTCGCCTCTTGAGCGATCTGTTGACGAGTCCTCTTCCTTTTTTGGCCAGGTTGCGCCTCGTAATATTCCTGTCCATTCGACGAAAGTGACGTGGCAGTGGTGGTATGGATAACCGAGTTCGTCGTTCGGTCGGTGGAAATGGTCGACCCGCTAGGAGTGCCGTTGTGATGAGGAGTGGTTGTGTGGGAGGCGGCGTACTTGTTGTTGTGGTAGACGGGGTCGTACGGCTGAGGCTCGTTGTCTCGTTTCCGCTTCTTGGGAACAGGACGACTGCTGGCACCATTGGCGGTGATGCCATTGCCGTTGGACACGACCCTTACGCCATTGCCGACGGCCTTGCCCTGCTCCGGCTCGGGAGTGTCATCGATGACAATGATTTCCTTGGGGAGACCATTTTTGTAAAACTTGTTCCAGTCAGGCTCCTTTGAGCGTCTTCGCTTACGACCCGACTGGGAGGACTGGGAGTGTGAGTTGGAAGGCATTGCGGTAATGTAGTTCACGTCGGGGCTCGAAGCGTCGTGGATGGTCCTCGAAGTGGCTAACGAGGCTGAAGGGCCTAGGCCATTTGGACCGGCGTGACTGGCAGTGGAGGTAGTAGAGTAGGCGATGCCCGACGAACTGGCGTACGAGGCAGGCAATCTCGCCGTCGCCGTCGAGGACGAAGTGGAAACGATTGGGTTCGCGGGCTGACGGTACGATGAGCCCGTAGCAGTAGAGGCCTGGTATGGCTGATGGTTGTAGGGGTAATGAGGATGATGATAATGCGAGTGAGGTGGCAATGTCGCAGTGGCCGTTGTCGGGGTCGACATGATTCTCCTCGTGCGTTGCCGGAGTCGTGGGAATCACCTTTGGTGTGGAGGGTGAAAGCGAGGACGAGGAAAGGAAAGTTCGACGGTTGAGGGAAGGCGGTAGGAAGTTGGTTTCGCAGGTCTTCCTTCCTCTTTACCAGCGCTGCCGGTGCGGTACTGCTGGGTACGTGCCCACTGGTCCTTTTGGGGGGCTTTCAAGTCCAAACAGTGGATTCGGGCTTGGTCCAAGGTGGTTTCCCTTGGGGGAGTTGAGAGCAGAAGGGAGGTGGGCTTCAGCGCCCAGTGTTCAGTGGTCGGCCAGTGAAGAATGTGCCCTGTGTGCGGCCCCCGAGTTTCTGCGGTGTGGGTGCGTTGTGTTGTGTGTGGTGTGTGGGCGTATGGTGCGTACTAAGCTGCAGGTTGACGGGCAAAAAACAGTGTGTGGTTTTGCGTCTCGTCGCTGCGGTACCGCTAGCCTTGAAAATGGACTCAAGGGTCTTCGGTTTGGGGTACCCGAGTCGTGCACGAACTGTGGCTGGTACGGTGCGGGTGCAAAGGGTACGGATAATGTGTCGTGAGTTTGGTGGCAGTGTAATGGTGGGCCAGGAAGGGAGGAGTCAAGGATTCGTTTGATGACGAGTATGTCTCTCTCGCGTCGGTAACGTCTTGCTACATCGAAGAATATTGGGAACTTTTTAATATCCTTATTTTTTATTATTATTTTTGGTAAATGTTTTGGTTCTCGTCCGAGAGAGCAGTGGAAGAAAAGGGAAAGAGAGGTAAGGAGAAATGAGCTGGGAGCCAAAAGCGAGGGAGAGGGAGAGAGAGAGAGAAAAAAAAAAAAAAACAAGTCGCCGCAGTCAGTCAGTGGTGCACGATTGTGGTCGAATAAGTGACGAGGTTCCGAGGGATGCCCGCCGCTTCACTTGTCCTGGTCCGTGGGAAGGAGGAGAAGGGTCGATGAGGTGAGAAAGGTGGAGGGCGCTGGACGGACAGGAGGCGACCAATTGTGGAGCAAATGGGTGTGACGAAGGACGAGCACGGGAGGACGAAAGGGCGTTGGCGTGGTGGACTGGGTAGCGGGCGAAGAGGGAGGTGGTGGGTGGGTGCGTGCGTGGGTGTGGTGCTGGTGGTGCTGTTGGGTGCGTGGAAGCGGAAATGGAAGTTGACAAAGTGGATGAGGGGCGAGGACGATGGCAATGGCAAGACAGACAGGCGGTACTTTGGTTTGCCGCCTGTCCAGAGCCTGACGCGGAGTACCTTCCAGTCTGGCCGAGCAGGCAGATTGGTACCTACGTTCCTCCTCGACGATTGGCTCGCCGTTTAGGGATACTTTTTCGGGGTTTCCAGCTGCCAGGCTGTTTTAATCTCGTCAGTGGATGGTCATGATAACCAAAGCAGAAAAGAAGGCCGACTGCACAGGCACGAGGGAAATTTGTTGTTGGGGTCGGGTGGTCCAGTTTAGCCCACTTGCGCACTTCACTACACCAAGCAAGTACGGATACGGAGTACTGGGAGGGAAACAAGAAAAACAAGGGAGCAAAACGAAGGGCGTAAGGTAGTGCCACTACCTTGCAGAGTACCTAAGGTATTGATGTGCACTCCCAGGATCAGGAAAAACAAAGCCCGTTGCTGGCTTGTGGAGGTGCACTGTTGGCCTCAGGCGGCAGGGGAGGGTAGCGAGCGAGTCGAGCGCCCAAGGAAGGTACTTCGTCGCATTCGCTGAGCACACCTTGCCAATCTACCCACCTACAGGTCCAGATGCTAGCATGTACCCGGACTAAGGCAGGTACTTGACGGCAGCCATAATCTGACGTGACGACGCAGGTATCCCAGTTATCCGCAACTTGGTAATCTTGTCCCTTCCTCAACGTCCCTCGTCGTGCGGCATCGCGCGACGCTCTTTCAAGATGCAGTGGTGGAACCCCTCTGTTCTCCGGTATGCGCTTGATCCGACGGCGCTGAGAGGGCTGAGCCGGTGTTCAGAAACACTCCAGAGTAAGGTAGCCGTGTTCCAGGTTGCGAATTTGCTCCTCTCACTCACTTCCGAGTAGCAAGCTGCATCGGCGGCGTTTTGAGCGTCGCCGAAGGAACCTAGAGGGGCTCCCGTGCGCTTATTGGCCTCTTCGTTTCGCCCAGGTACTCCTGTGCTTCCAACAGGGGCCTGTCACTGATGTACGGGTGTAGGTAGGTTGCAGGGCACTTCAGACTTGACGCACACCATATTTCGCTCCCGTGTGTCTGTGTCTGTGTCTGTCTGTGTCGAGGTACTCAGGTATCCGTAGGTATCCAGAACTGTGTCTACCTAGGTAGCGAACTGCCTCGTCGGGTTTTTATTTATTTTTATTTTGCTTCGTTCTTTTGGTAGTACAATACTAATACTGCCTTATTATCACATGGCTTGCAGCTTTCGTTTCGTCTTCCCCTTTTGAATCGTCCCGTAGAGGAAACGAAAACGACAACTGCGAATACACAATGATGAAAATGGAACGCAAGAAAGCACACCCACCACCGCCGCCGCTGCCGAGGCAGAGGGGAGGAACAACGCCATGACCTGAGAGCAGCAGGTGCAAGTCAGCAGCTCAAAATAAGATATCTTCCTACTTCGTGCAGTAGCTGCTGCTGTGTCCCTACTTGAGGTAGGTTCTTACCTTGGGTTAAGGAATGTGCCAAGGTAGAAATTCTGGACGTGAGAAAGGAAGGAAGGAAGCGCCGCCTCACTGGAACTGGTCCGTCAGGCCGCATTCTAGCGCCAACATGGCGCCGTGCCTGTGCCTCGCTTCGTCC
Source organism: Colletotrichum navitas (assembly GCF_030913465.1). Classification (NCBI taxonomy): domain Eukaryota; kingdom Fungi; phylum Ascomycota; class Sordariomycetes; order Glomerellales; family Glomerellaceae; genus Colletotrichum; species Colletotrichum navitas. The sequence goes on along the minus strand of NW_026850612.1, from coordinate 5,720 downwards.
AAGACAGTTAACCTACAGTGTCGATACATATCTGCCTGCGTCCTTCACTCCATTCCGCCAAACCCACCCATCTATGTATTGCCGCCCTACCCTCTCATATCCCCCTCCTCCCAAGCCGTCGTTGCAGCCAGCCCGTTCCCCTCTCGAACCGGACGTCACCCGTTATCGCTTGCTTGCCTGCCTCTTCCAGCCCAGATACCACGCCACCAGCCTTTTGACCACATTTCTCATCGACGCCTCAGGCACACTGCTTTCCAATGCAATCTGATTCAACGGTTGACAAACTTCTGGCCTCGTCGAGCCCCAAAACATGTCCTTTAACAACAATGCATTCGGACAGCTACCACAGACAACCTTCCCGTCCAGGTCATGCCCCGGCATCGTGGACTCCGTGGTACTGTCACGCTCACGAAATCAAGACGCGCCAACCCAATGGCCGGAGACGGCTTCACGCTCCTCTCACCCACTTTACGCACTTGGTGGGTCGCTCTGGGGTCCGCCCTCCACCCAAACCCGGCTGCCCGCCAATCTGCCTCCATGACGGCTCCCCAGATGGGTTTAGCGTCCCGCCGGCCTGGGCAGATCGCCCTTTCCAAAGTCATGTTGTTGCACAGCCAGCACCTTGCTGTCACTCTGTTCACTAATTCACAGAGATTGAACTCCAGGCTCCAGCCAATAACGACGGGTGAATCAAAGCCCGGTTGGATAAATGGTGTCAGCCCCCATCAGACGGGCCTCGGTGCGACCGCTCCACAACACAGAGAGGGCAGGGTAGAACATCGACGAAGGGAACAAACAACCCGACATATCGGGTTTTTGCTGACAAAAAAGTGCCTTGCCCACCTTAACTATGTATTCCGCAGAACACGACCCTGGCACCACATTAAATTTACCCGAAGTCCTATGCCCTGAAGGCTGCAATACGTCAGAAGGTTTGAGCAAACGCAGACATGATGAGTTTAGACTTCGTCTTTTCGCCTCAAACGAATAGTCTGGTGGCTCGCTCCAGTCATTTAGCTCTCTTATGCCTGTCTCGTTGATCCAGCTGGTGGCACTCGAGGCTTCCGTAACCCAGCGCCAACTATTCTATGCAGTCCAAACGCGACCCAAAGCATGATCCACACATTCCAGGCAATTAGCCAAGATCTGACCGCACGGAACGGAAAGCTAAAGGACCACTGCTCCCCGTCGATTTACCTACCTAGTTGCTTACCATGAGCCCACGGGGTAATGGAACCGTTTGTCTGCTCAATCAGGCAGCCAACTCTAGCCGTCTTCTCCCCTCAACGGCAATCCTTCTCTCACACATCACAATGGCAGACGAATCCCCGGGCATTTTCTAGCGTCTAGATCCTTGCCTCTCCCGTTCAAAGACGTGCCAATGACGCTCTTGGGGAACGGCTCCTCGTGGCGCCATCAACCAACTACGGACGGAAAACGCAACACAGTGGGCAGGAGGCAAAGGGTCACAGTACCTAGCCATCACGACAGTGGGAAAAGGGCACTCGACAATCCTCTTCATCGGACAAGCAGCCCGTCTCCACGGCGTTGTGCACTCTTACAACATGGTGCAGGGCAGGGCAGGGCAGGCACACACACACACTCCTCGTGGTGCTGTCATCAGCCCCTCCCTTAAGTAAACCCGACCAACATGATGCCTGTATCTGCGCGACTCCTGTCGGCCACGAATTGATCTTTTCAAGCAGCCAGAGTTCCACTAGAGAATGCATCTTTCACGGGGGTTCGTTTGCTGGCACAGGACATGTTGCCACAGGACGAGTCCTTTCGTCAGGGATTGGGTAACTATCCCCCCAACAGGGCGCTTTCCAAGTAGCAGACGCATGTGAGGGGACCGACCCACCGTCGCCACGACGCTTACTCGGGGGGGTGTCTTTGCTGTATGCCAATCTGGTACGAGGCGTAAAGTGCCTGCATGACTCTAGGACGTCGAATCCGTGGCAACGAGACCATACAGGCATAGGCCCAGATGCTATTCCTCACCGCGAAACATTGGCGATGAGAGGCCCAGAACGACAAACCTATAGGCCCCCCTCATTAATGATCATCAAAAGCGACGTTCCTGTGTATGCTGTTTGGCCGCCATTGTCAATAATGGCCACGCTAGACAACAACTTGACCTCAACGTTTGCATACAGTGTACATCCATCCACGTAGCAAAGGCGACTCCGCATTCTGCTGTCGGCAAGGCAAGCACATTTGCGATGTTCTGCTCTCGTTGTTCCCGCCTCCCAGCCTAAGCCTGCTGTACCATCTGCCATGATTGCTGCAATGTTTCAGTTCTTCGAGCAAAAGCACGCTGACAGACCATTCAGCTTTCTTTTCGGGGTTTTCCCAAGCCTTTGATCCGTGCTTTTGTCACAGACTCGCTTGTCGGTACCTTTCGCATGCACGTAATCGGGTGCGAACATGAGACCTATCAATAGCTGAAAGGGGGGGGGGGGGGGGGGGGGGGGGGGGGACTGAATGGACGCAAACCTGTCACAGCCGATGAACGGGTTCGATGGTCTGCCGTGGTTCTGAGAAAGAGAGCCCTGTCCCATGTTGCATCGGTCGCCAAGGTATCCCTCAGAAACCAGTACCTATTGTATCGACAAGACAGAAACAAAGTCCTTCAGAGAGAAAAGGTAAAATGCTGAAGGATAGCCAATGAGACTCGGCGATGCAGACAGTGCCGCTGACTATGCAGTAGGGGCACTCAATGCACGCCGCCCGTCCCGTCGCATCCTCGCAGCTAGCGGTCATTAAATCCCAATAGTCTCTCTGGGATAGAGACTGTCGAACCGAATCGAACGGGCCGTCTTTGGGGAGCCCAACCAGTATGAGAACGGCGCGTCGTAAGATATCCTGCTAATCCGGACAGTGTCGTCTCTTCCGGGTGGCGCTGCCTAGCCTATTTCGGTATTCCGCCGAAGGCTTATCAGGATGGTCCGGTCTGTTGGTCGCATCAGTGTGTACACAGGATACAGATGACTTCACGAACAAACCCTTCAGGCTGCCATTTTCGCGATAGTATTGTTCCAAGCTCGCCAGGAAATGTCCATCAAATCGAGTGTTAGCAGTCGTGTAAATAAGACCTTAACGTCACCACTAGCTAGACAGATCTGGCCGGGCCCTCTCGTTTACGGATACTTGCTGGTCACTCAGATGTCTTCCCCCGCCACTGGATTACCTATATGGCTTCGCCTAGTTGGCGCTGGGCGCTCAGTATTCACAGTGCTTCGCCCTGCTCCGTCGCACTCCTACCTGCTTACACCCCGCCTCACAAGCTGTTGGACAAATGACGCAAATGACGCAAAAGCTTTCGATGCGAATGGTATTATGCGGATCTCTGGACTAGTTGTATGCGTATGAGTGCGTAGGCCTCGATAATCTTCTGCATAGGGCATCGACCTAAACGAAATTCGGCAGGCTACGCAGCAGCCAGCTAGCCAGCGCCCAGCCAGCCGAAACAGGGGTTTTCTACTTCATTCACGATGTGAAGGTCGGACGGGATCAGCGGAGCTCCCGAGCCAAGTGCAACTTGGGAGGGGAGGCGTGAAACACTTTCAACGTCCGATCTGATACCGGATTCCCAAATCCATATTACGCTCGTCCGGGGACGGAGATCCCCCTGACGGATGCAATTGCGACAAAACATGACAGGGAAATGCGCATCATATGCTTCGGCAAGACCTGCCTGTACCCACGACGCGTTTGTCGCAGCCGAACCCCGTTGTTATTTGGACGTCCGCTTGGTCATGACTTTCACCATTGCCCAATATTGGGCGCATGGCAATGATCTATATACCCCTGTTGAACACGACGAGACCACCTTCCCCGCCGCGGCCGTGGAACTCGGGCTCCAACTTGTCGGCGCTGATGCTCTGCCGTTGGGGGAAGACGGCCAAGGCCAGCGGAAGGACCGCGTAGCTCGTCACCAGAATGAGACCGAGATTGATGGGTACCACGAGTCGTGGGCGCTGCTTCAGCCATTGCTGCTGTTGTAGACGGACCAGTACCAGGGGCGGGATGACCATGATGGGCGTCGAGTTGAAGACACGGCTGGCGGCGGTCTCGCCAACGGCGATCTGCGCAGCCTTCTTGCTACGGCCGAGGGACTGGGGCTGCCCAGCGGCCTCACCCTCCGAGTTCTCCTTGCGGGCGCCGGCGCGCTCGGCGTCAGAGATGACCGGGAAGACGTCAATTCCGGTCCGCATCTCTTCGCCACGCATGAGGAGGACGTTGAGGAAACCGGCCGAGGCGACAGCGGCGAAGGGTACGAGGCGGGTGAGGGTCGTACGGGTGGCCGGGGTGAGGTTACGCAGGCGCGGAACAAGTTTGTTCAGGCCGACGGCGACACCGCATGAGACGGAGACTGCCATGGCGTAAGACTCGCCCAGCTTGCGCCAGGTGAGCGGGGAAGACTTGTTTGCGTTTGCCGAGTTGATGGCAACGTTGAGGGACTGGTTAACGACTTGCCAAGCGATCGTACCCGCCGTCTGTGCAATTGCATGTTAGGAATCTGGCAGCAGAAGCTGATAGAGACAGCCGTTTTGTTCGGATAAAGACTCACTCCAAGGCCTGGCTGGAGCATGCCGGCCGTGACGATCAGGTTGCTCAGCACGAACGCGGACATGCGGAAAGGGAGAAGGACGGGTTCGCCGGTATCTAGGCGGTTGCGCAGCCGCGTGTTAGCTTGGAAAGCAACGAGCCCCGGGCCGCACCCGCGCAAGAAGAGGAGGTTATGGGTTGGCTATCATGGGCTCGTCGCACCTGGGTGGAGGGTCGAGTCGACGACCTTCTTGGCCTTCCAGAGCTCGGGGGTCATGGAGGGGATCCTTCCCTCCTTATAGTCGGTGAGGAGGGCCTTTGCTTGCTCGAGACCGGTGCTGCCGACGAGGAGGGTGCTGCGGTAGTGCGATAGGGCGACGTGTTAGCCATTATCTTTGCTCCAAGAAGTTTGGCAAGTCCAGGGGTGCCGGCGTTGAGAAGCAATCTAATCCCGGGCGTGTTCGCCGTCGCGAAGCCGCCCTCGGCATGCGTATATGTGCGCGAAGGAACTTCAAGGACTGCATGACGTACCTCGGATCCGTGAGGCCCATGTTGTGTCGTACGCGACCCCAGTACGTGCTGAGATCATGCTGCGAGGCGGGCAGCTCGCGGCTGCCGGGGAGGGAAGCCGACATCGCGGGGGGTGAATGGCTCTGGGCAGGCGTCGAGGAAGAATGAAAAGAGGGCGGGTGACAGCCGACGATGGCCCGGTTAGGGGATCACCTAGGCAAAGAGACGGAAGAAATGGCGGGTGAGGAGCACGAGAGCGGTGCCGACACTGGTGGTCCGGCCTTCTTCTTCCCCTCTCGAGTAGTTGCTGGCCGGCGGTGAGGTCTCGGGAGGTCCAACAAACTCCAAAATGAAGAAGAAAAAAAGGCGTCTTGCGACGGGACGGGTTGGGAAAAGATGGGTATCGTCGGTTGAGCCTTCGTCCCGAGATCGGTGGGCAGGAGCGCATAATTGGAGGGCATTCGATTGGTTGAATCTGCTTGGACCCTGAAATTTGGCAGCTGGTGGCGGATGGCGATGGCTCGGTATCTAAAGGGTAATTTGGGGGGTTGTAGCGGGCTTCGCTCCGGGCAGGGAGAAGAATGAATGGATGTGCTTCTAGGAGCGTGGAGCAGGTAATTGCACGAGATGCAAACTTCAAGTGAAAGGTAAATAACCCA